>NW_027638220.1:10000-93496 GCF_951216825.1 Electrona antarctica
TGACTCTGAAACAACTCAAAAGGCAACATAAACTATTTGACTAGTATATCTAATTCTCTATTTATTTACTTACTAAATTAGTGAGCTATGATGAATTACATGTATAATACTAGAATTTCGCGGGCCTTCGGCCCGCTCATCCTAGCGCCATGCGATGCGTCACAAATGGGAAGAAGGCAATGGCAACCCATGATGTTTTCATTTATGCATTTGCTTGGAAAGCGCAAAGTTGCCAAGCTGGCTGAGTGGCCCGGTTTGGTTTTGTGTATTTGCGTATGAAAGCGAGCATGGCAAGGCGCAGGAACAGTATACTGTACTTTGCTGTACTGTAAGTCTTTGTACTGTACTGTACTCATGTGTACTGTACTGTTCTCTGTACTGTTGTTATTAGTGTTGTGTTCTTATTTTTTATTATTATTATTATTACATGGATTAATATTCTGATGTACTGTACTGTTCTCTGTACTGTTGATATTATAGTTATTAGTGTTGTGTTCTTATTTTTTATTATTATTATTATTACATGGATTAATATTGTGATGTGAGCTTTCTTTCTGTACTGTACTGTACTCATGTGTACTGTACTGTTATCTGTACTGTTGATATTATTGTTGTTATTAGTGTAGTGTTCTTATTTTTTATTATTATTATTATTATTGAAAGAGAGCATGGCAAGGTGCAGGAACAGTATACTGTACTGTACTGTACTGTAAGTCTTTGTACTGTACTGTACTGTACTCATGTGTACTGTACTGTTCTCTGTACTGTTATTAGTGTTGTGTTCTTATTTATTATTATTATTATTATTATTATTACATGGATTAATATTCTGATGTACTGTACTGTACTGTTCTCTGTACTGTTGATATTATAGTTGTTATTAGTGTTGTGTTCTTATTTTTTATTATTATTACATGGATTAATATTCTGATGTGAGCTTTATTTCTGTACTGTACTGTACTCATGTGTACTGTACTGTTATCTGTACTGTTGTTGTTATTATTATTATTATTAGTGTAGTGTTCTTATTTTGTATTATTATTATTATTATTATTAGCGTTTTGTGGCGTGTGTGTGTGTGCCATTTCAGCTGCATTGCGAGGCGATCCAAACCCCCCCCCCCCACCCCCAACCCCCCCGCGCACGCACGCACGCACACACCACACACACACACACACGTGTCTGCAGTGACACTGCGTTGTACACAGCTGTTTTGTGTTGCAGCGCGTTGTTGCAGCGCGCACGTGTGCGTGTAGTGTTGGTGTTGTTGTTCTTATCCATATATGCGCCTCGGTTCGTCCCGATTGTACCACGCCAGGTGTCGACGCGGTCGTGTTTGCATTATTGTAACTGTGTATGTAATCGCGGCGCTCTCCATCAAAGTTAGAATCAGTGTAGAACCTGTGTTGTTGTTCTTCTTCTTCTACTTTTGGTTTCCGGCAGGCTGTACACTGTGTGTGTGTGTGTGTGTGTGTGTGTGTGTGTGTGTGTGTGTGTGTGTGTGTGTGTGTGTGTGTGTGCGTGTGTGTGTGTGTGTGTGTGTACTGTGTAACTTCCGGTAGTGTTTCCGGAAGTGTGAAAGGTAACACGAAAAACACGTGGGTCACGTGGTGGGGTTTTGAGCCATTGGGAAGGGGTGATGTAGTGTTGCCAGGTCCACGTATTGTAAGCGAGTGGTAGTGTGTGTAAGTATAGGCTGTAGGCTGTAGGAAGTCAGGGTTTGCGGCCTTGTTTACATAGACGTGGCAACAATGTTGGCGGCGCAGCCAATGAAAAGAGGGGAATCACGGGATGCAGTGTTGCCAGGTCCGCGAATTGTAAGCGAGTTGTAAGTAGCGTGTTGAATGGCATTTTTTCTGGGCTTGTTTTCATAGACCTGGCAACATGTGAGTGTGTGCGTGCGGAGGTGTGGGTGCTTGGGGAGATATTGTTTGTTGTGAAGAGATACAATGCCGGCGTGGGTGTGGAAGGGAGGCAACGTTGGTGTCAGTTCAATGAGTAATGTTCCGCGGGTGGTGTTGAGGGTCGGCGTTCGGCGCGATATGAGGAGATAGCGGCCGAACGACGCGGAGGGTAAGTGTGTGACGTCACTGCCGTGTGAGTGTAGTGTGTTGCAGTGTGTCAGTGACGTGTCAGTGATGTATGCAGTGTGTGACTTTGGGTCCCTTTTCCTGGGTTGGATACAACTTCTCACTTGTATATATAGATATTATTTACATCATGTCATAAATTAATGAATATCTCAGGCTTTACTTGGTAGAATGCTGGAGGGACGGTCACACACTGAACCCCTGGATGGACCCTCAGTCCCCTCTCTGTGGAGACACACACACACACACACACACACACACACACACACACACACACACACACACACACACACACACACACACACACACACACACACACACACACACACACACACACACAAGCATGACGCTAGTAACTAGTGATGGACGGTAAAAGACTAGTTGAGTACTAGTAGGTGAAATATTAGTAGCTTTGTGTCTTTGTAGTTGAAGTTGAAACCATCTCAACTCAACTCGTTTAAACACTTCTAAAGAGAGGTCAGACTTTCTAGGCACTCTAGGACCTTATTCCTGAAAAATTCCCCGGCATGAAAAGTGTTAAGTGTAGCTCTGTTTCCACCACAGTCTGTGTGCAGTGGGTGCAGTCTGTCTTGTCATGGGAGCGTGCAGTGGGTGCAGTCTGTCTTGTCATGGGAGCGTGCAGTGGGTGCAGTCTGTCTTGTCATGGGAGCGTGCAGTGGGTGCAGTCTGTCTTGTCATGGGAGCGTGCAGTGGGTGCAGTCTGTCTTGTCATGGGAGCGTGCAGTGGGTGCAGTCTGTCTTGTCTTGGGAGCGTGCAGTGGGTGCAGTCTGTCTTGTCATGGGAGCATGCAGTGGGTGCAGTCTGTCTTGTCATGGGAGCGTGCAGTGGGTGCAGTCTGTCTTGTCATGGGAGCGTGCAGTGGGTGCAGTCTGTCTTGCCATGGGAGCGTGCAGTGGGTGCAGTCTGTCTTGTCTTGGGAGCGTGCAGTGGGTGCAGTCTGTCTTGTCATGGGAGCGTGCAGTGGGTGCAGTCTGTCTTGTCATGGGAGCCTGCAGTGGGTGCAGTCTGTCTTGCCATGGGAGCGTGCAGTGGGTGCAGTCTGTCTTGCCATGGGAGTGGGGTCTGTCTGTGTCAGTCTTTCTCTATCGCAAGGCTGTGTTCACAGAGTCTGTACCTGGTCAAGGACTGTCTTAGTTTGCTCAGGAATTCTGCCAGTGTGTATTCTCTGTTTAGCTTTTTTTCTGTCAACACCGTTATAACAATTCTGACTCCGACCTTTGATTGAAACCTTTATTCATTCTCGAAAAGATTAGAGTTTAAAATGATCTTACTTTGAGCGTGAAGGTCCAGGTTCATCACTGACGTCTGAAGAGAGTCCGGTAGAAGTGAGAGAGTAGATGCCACTCGTTGTGCTGCTTGGAGCCTCTGGTCTCTGACTCTGGTTGTCATCCCTGTTATCATTGTTTATGTCACCCTTGTTATCATCACAATAACAACACTGTTTCTGTCTCCTCTGTTATCACAATAACAACACTGTTTCTGTCTCCTCTGTTACCACCACAATAACAACACTGTTTCTGTCTCCTCTGTTACACCACAATAACAACACTGTTTCTGTCTCCTCTGTTACACCACAATAACAACACTGTTTCTGTCTCCTCTGTTACCACCACAATAACAACACTGTTTCTGTCTCCTCTGTTACACCACAATAACAACACTGTTTCTGTCTCCTCTGTTACCACCACAATAACAACACTGTTTCTGTCTCCTCTGTTACCATCACAATAACAGCACTGTTTCTGTCTCCTCTGTTACCACCACAATAACAACACTGTTTCTGTCTCCTCTGTTATCATCACAATAACAGCACTGTTTCTGTCTCCTCTGTTACCACCACAATAACAACACTGTTTCTGTCTCCTCTGTTACCATCACAATAACAGCACTGTTTCTGTCTCCTCTGTTACCACCACAATAACAACACTGTTTCTGTCTCCTCTGTTACCATCACAATAACAGCACTGTTTCTGTCTCCTCTGTTACCACCACAATAACAACACTGTTTCTGTCTCCTCTGTTACCATCACAATAACAGCACTGTTTCTGTCTCCTCTGTTACCACCACAATAACAACACTGTTTCTGTCTCCTCTGTTACCATCACAATAACAACACTGTTTCTGTCTCCTCTGTTACCACCACAATAACAACACTGTTTCAGTCTCCTCTGTTACCATCACAATAACAACACTGTTTCTGTCTCCTCTGTTATCACCACAATAACAACACTGTTTCTGTCTCCTCTGTTATCATCACAATAACAACACTGTTTCTGTCTCCTCTGTTACCATCACAATAACAATACTGTTTCTGTCTCCTCTGTTATCATCACAATAACAACACTGTTTCTGTCTCCTCTGTTACCATCACAATAACAACACTGTTTCTGTCTCCTCTGTTACCATCACAATAACAATACTGTTTCTGTCTCCTCTGTTATCATCACAATAACAACACTGTTTCTGTCTCCTCTGTTACCATCACAATAACAATACTGTTTCTGTCTCCTCTGTTATCATCACAATAACAACACTGTTTCTGTCTCCTCTGTTACCATCACAATAACAATACTGTTTCTGTCTCCTCTGTTATCATCACAATAACAACACTGTTTCTGTCTCCTCTGTTATCATCACAATAACAACACTGTTTCTGTCTCCTCTGTTACCATCACAATAACAACATTGTTTCTGTCTCCTCTGTTACCATCACAATAACAATACTGTTTCTGTCTCCTCTGTTATCATCACAATAACAACACTGTTTCTGTCTCCTCTGTTACCACCACAATAACAACACTGTTTCTGTCTCCTCTGTTATCATCACAATAACAACACTGTTTCTGTCTCCTCTGTTACCACCACAATAACAACACTGTTTCTGTCTCCTCTGTTACCATCACAATAACAACACTGTTTCTGTCTCCTCTGTTATCATCACAATAACAACACTGTTTCTGTCTCCTCTGTTACCATCACAATAACAACACTGTTTCTGTATCCTCTGTTATCATCACAATAACAACACTGTTTCTGTCTCCTCTGTTATCACCACAATAACAACACTGTTTCTGTCTCCTCTGTTACCACCACAATAACAACACTGTTTCTGTCTCCTCTGTTACCACCACAATAACAACACTGTTTCTGTCTCCTCTGTTATCACCACAATAACAACACTGTTTCTGTCTCCTCTGTTACCACCACAATAACAACACTGTTTCTGTCTCCTCTGTTACCATCACAATAACAACACTGTTTCTGTCTCCTCTGTTATCACCACAATAACAACACTGTTTCTGTCTCCTCTGTTACCATCACAATAACAACACTGTTTCTGTCTCCTCTGTTATCACCACAATAACAACACTGTTTCTGTCTCCTCTGTTACCATCACAATAACAACACTGTTTCTGTCTCCTCTGTTACCACCACAATAACAACACTGTTTCTGTCTCCTCTGTTATCATCACATTAACAACACTGTTTCTGTCTCCTCTGTTACCATCACAATAACAACACTGTTTCTGTCTCCTCTGTTACCATCACAATAACAACACTGTTTCTGTCTCCTCTGTTACCATCACAATAACAACACTGTTTCTGTCTCCTCTGTTACCACCACAATAACAACACTGTTTCTGTCTCCTCTGTTACCATCACAATAACAACACTGTTTCTGTCTCCTCTGTTACCATCACAATAACAACACTGTTTCTGTCTCCTCTGTTATCATCACAATAACAACACTGTTTCTGTCTCCTCTGTTATCATCACAATAACAACACTGTTTCTGTCTCCTCTGTTACCATCACAATAACAACACTGTTTCTGTCTCCTCTGTTACCATCACAATAACAACACTGTTTCTGTCTCCTCTGTTACATCACAATAACAACACTGTTTCTGTCTCCTCTGTTACCATCACAATAACAACACTGTTTCTGTCTCCTCTGTTACCACCACAATAACAACACTGTTTCTGTCTCCTCTGTTATCATCACAATAACAACACTGTTTCTGTCTCCTCTGTTACCATCACAATAACAACACTGTTTCTGTCTCCTCTGTTACCACCACAATAACAACACTGTTTCTGTCTCCTCTGTTACCACCACAATAACAACACTGTTTCTGTCTCCTCTGTTATCATCACAATAACAACACTGTTTCTGTCTCCTCTGTTACCACCACAATAACAACACTGTTTCTGTCTCCTCTGTTACCATCACAATAACAACACTGTTTCTGTCTCCTCTGTTACCATCACAATAACAACACTGTTTCTGTCTCCTCTGTTACCATCACAATAACAACACTGTTTCTGTCTCCTCTGTTATCATCACAATAACAACACTGTTTCTGTCTCCTCTGTTACCACCACAATAACAACACTGTTTCTGTCTCCTCTGTTACCATCACAATAACAACACTGTTTCTGTCTCCTCTGTTACCACCACAATAACAACACTGTTTCTGTCTCCTCTAATACCATCACTATCATCATTATAGTAATAAAACATGGATATGAGTGACTGTATGTGGTGTTTATAGTCATTTAAACATGGAGATGAGTGACTGTATGTGGTGTTTATAGTCATTTAAACATGGAGATGAGTGACTATGTGGTGTTTATAGTAATTAAACATGGAGATGAGTGACTGTATGTGGTGTTTATAGTCATTTAAACATGGAGATGAGTGACTGTATGTGGTGTTTACAGTCATTTAAACATGGAGATGAGTGACTGTATGTGGTGTTTATAGTCATTAAACATGGATATGAGTGACTGTATGTGGTGTTTATAGTCATTAAACATGGAGATGAGTGACTGTATGTGGTGTTTACAGTCATTTAAACATGGAGATGAGTGACTGTATGTGGTGTTTATAGTCATTTAAACATGGAGATGAGTGACTGTATGTGGTGTTTATAGTCATTTAAACATGGAGATGAGTGACTGTATGTGGTGTTTATAGTCATTTAAACATGGAGATGAGTGACTGTATGTGGTGTTTATAGTCATTAAACATGGAGATGAGTGACTGTATGTGGTGTTTATAGTCACTAAACATGGAGATGAGTGACTGTATGTGGTGTTTATAGTCATTAAACATGGAGATGAGTGACTGTATGTGGTGTTTATAGTCATTAAACATGGAGATGAGTGACTGTATGTGGTGTTTATAGTCATTAAACATGGAGATGAGTGACTGTATGTGTTGTTTATAGTCATTAAACATGGAGATGAGTGACTATGTGGTGTTTATAGTCATTAAACATGGAGATGAGTGACTGTGTGGTGTTTACAGTCATTTAAACATGGAGATGAGTGACTGTATGTGGTGTTTATAGTCATTAAACATGGAGATGAGTGACTGTATGTGGTGTTTATAGTCATTTAAACATGGAGATGAGTGACTGTATGTGGTGTTTATAGTCATTTAAACATGGAGATGAGTGACTATGTGGTGTTTATAGTCATTTAAACATGGAGATGAGTGACTGTATGTGGTGTTTACAGTAATTAAACATGGAGAGGAGTGACTGTATGTGGTGTTTATAGTCATTTAAGAATGGAGATGAGTGACTGTATGTGGTGTTTATAGTCATTTAAACATGGAGATGAGTGACTGTATGTGTTGTTTATAGTCATTTAAACATGGAGATGAGTGACTGTATGTGGTGTTTATAGTAATTAAACATGGAGAGGAGTGACTGTATGTGGTGTTTATAGTCATTTAAGAATGGAGATGAGTGACTGTATGTGGTGTTTATAGTCATTTAAACATGGAGATGAGTGACTGTATGTGTTGTTTATAGTCATTTAAACATGGAGATGAGTGACTGTATGTGGTGTTTATAGTCATTTAAACATGGAGATGAGTGACTGTATGTGGTGTTTATAGTCATTAAACATGGAGATGAGTGACTGTATGTGGTGTTTATAGTCATTAAACATGGAGATGAGTGACTGTATGTGGTGTTTACAGTCATTTAAACATGGAGATGAGTGACTGTATGTGGTGTTTATAGTCATTTAAACATGGAGATGAGTGACTGTATGTGGTGTTTATAGTCATTAAACATGGAGATGAGTGACTGTATGTGGTGTTTATAGTCATTAAACATGGAGATGAGTGACTGTATGTGGTGTTTACAGTCATTTAAACATGGAGATGAGTGACTGTATGTGGTGTTTATAGTCATTTAAACATGGAGATGAGTGACTGTATGTGGTGTTTATAGTAATTAAACATGGAGATGAGTGACTGTATGTGGTGTTTATAGTCATTTAAACATGGAGATGAGTGACTGTATGTGGTGTTTATAGTCATTTAAACATGGAGATGAGTGACTGTATGTGGTGTTTATAGTCATTTAAACATGTAGATGAGTGACTATGTGGTGTTTATAGTCATTTAAACATGGAGATGAGTGACTGTATGTGGTGTTTATAGTAATTAAACATGGAGATGAGTGACTGTATGTGGTGTTTATAGTCATTTAAACATGGAGATGAGTGACTGTATGTGGTGTTTATAGTCATTTAAACATGGAGATGAGTGACTGTATGTGGTATTTATAGTCATTAAACATGGAGATGAGTGACTGTATGTGGTGTTTATAGTCATTAAACATGGAGATGAGTGACTGTATGTGGTGTTTATAGTCATTAAACATGGAGATGAGTGACTGTATGTGGTGTTTATAGTCATTAAACATGGAGATGAGTGACTGTATGTGGTGTTTACAGTCATTTAAACATGGAGATGAGTGACTGTATGTGGTGTTTATAGTCATTAAACATGGATATGAGTGACTGTATGTGGTGTTTATAGTCATTAAACATGGAGATGAGTGACTGTATGTGGTGTTTATAGTCATTTAAACATGGAGATGAGTGACTGTATGTGGTGTTTATAGTCATTTAAACATGGAGATGAGTGACTGTATGTGGTGTTTATAGTCATTAAACATGGAGACGAGTGACTGTATGTGGTGTTTATAGTCACTAAACATGGAGATGAGTGACTGCATGTGGTGTTTATAGTCATTAAACATGGAGATGAGTGACTGTATGTGGTGTTTATAGTCATTAAACATGGAGATGAGTGACTATGTGGTGTTTATAGTCATTAAACATGGAGATGAGTGACTGTATGTGTTGTTTATAGTCATTACACATGGAGATGAGTGACTGTATGTGGTGTTTATAGTCATTAAACATGGAGATGAGTGACTGTATGTGGTGTTTATAGTCATTAAACATGGAGATGAGTGACTGTATGTGGTGTTTATAGTCATTTAAACATGGAGATGAGTGACTGTATGTGGTGTTTATAGTCATTTAAACATGGAGATGAGTGACTATGTGGTGTTTATAGTCATTTAAACATGGAGATGAGTGACTGTATGTGGTGTTTATAGTCATTAAACATGGATATGAGTGACTGTATGTGGTGTTTATAGTCATTAAACATGGAGATGAGTGACTGTATGTGGTGTTTACAGTCATTTAAACATGGAGATGAGTGACTGTATGTGGTGTTTATAGTCATTTAAACATGGAGATGAGTGACTGTATGTGGTGTTTATAGTCATTTAAACATGGAGATGAGTGACTGTATGTGGTGTTTATAGTCATTAAACATGGAGATGAGTGACTGTATGTGGTGTTTATAGTCACTAAACATGGAGATGAGTGACTGCATGTGGTGTTTATAGTCATTAAACATGGAGATGAGTGACTGTATGTGGTGTTTATAGTCATTCAACATGGAGATGACTGACTGTATGTGGTGTTTATAGTCATTAAACATGGAGATGAGTGACTGTATGTGGTGTTTATAGTCATTTAAACATGGAGATGAGTGACTGTATGTGGTGTTTATAGTCATTTAAACATAGAGATGAGTGACTATGTGGTGTTTATAGTCATTTAAACATGGAGATGAGTGACTGTATGTGGTGTTTATAGTCATTAAACATGGATATGAGTGACTGTATGTGGTGTTTATAGTCATTAAACATGGAGATGAGTGACTGTATGTGGTGTTTACAGTCATTTAAACATGGAGATGAGTGACTGTATGTGGTGTTTATAGTCATTTAAACATGGAGATGAGTGACTGTATGTGGTGTTTATAGTCATTTAAACATGGAGATGAGTGACTGTATGTGGTGTTTATAGTCATTAAACATGGAGATGAGTGACTGTATGTGGTGTTTATAGTCACTAAACATGGAGATGAGTGACTGCATGTGGTGTTTATAGTCATTAAACATGGAGATGAGTGACTGTATGTGGTGTTTATAGTCATTAAACATGGAGATGACTGACTGTATGTGGTGTTTATAGTCATTAAACATGGAGATGAGTGACTGTATGTGGTGTTTATAGTCATTTAAACATGGAGATGAGTGACTGTATGTGGTGTTTATAGTCATTTAAACATGGAGATGAGTGACTATGTGGTGTTTATAGTCATTTAAACATGGAGATGAGTGACTGTATGTGGTGTTTATAGTCATTAAACATGGATATGAGTGACTGTATGTGGTGTTTATAGTCATTAAACATGGAGATGAGTGACTGTATGTGGTGTTTACAGTCATTTAAACATGGAGATGAGTGACTGTATGTGGTGTTTATAGTCATTTAAACATGGAGATGAGTGACTGTATGTGGTGTTTATAGTCATTTAAACATGGAGATGAGTGACTGTATGTGGTGTTTATAGTCATTAAACATGGAGATGAGTGACTGTATGTGGTGTTTATAGTCACTAAACATGGAGATGAGTGACTGCATGTGGTGTTTATAGTCATTAAACATGGAGATGAGTGACTGTATGTGGTGTTTATAGTCATTAAACATGGAGATGAGTGACTATGTGGTGTTTATAGTCATTAAACATGGAGATGAGTGACTGTATGTGTTGTTTATAGTCATTAAACATGGAGATGAGTGACTGTATGTGGTGTTTATAGTCATTAAACATGGAGATGAGTGACTGTGTGGTGTTTACAGTCATTTAAACATGGAGATGAGTGACTGTATGTGGTGTTTATAGTCATTAAACATGGAGATGAGTGACTGTATGTGGTGTTTATAGTCATTTAAACATGGAGATGAGTGACTGTATGTGGTGTTTATAGTCATTTAAACATGGAGATGAGTGACTATGTGGTGTTTATAGTCATTTAAACATGGAGATGAGTGACTGTATGTGGTGTTTATAGTAATTAAACATGGAGATGAGTGACTGTATGTGGTGTTTATAGTCATTTAAACATGGAGATGAGTGACTGTATGTGGTGTTTATAGTCATTTAAACATGGAGATGAGTGACTGTATGTGGTGTTCACAGTCATTTAAACATGGAGATGAGTGACTGTATGTGGTGTTTATAGTCATTAAACATGGAGATGAGTGACTGTATGTGGTGTTTATAGTCATTTAAACATGGATATGAGTGACTGTATGTGGTGTTTATAGTAATTAAACGTGGAGATGAGTGACTGTATGTGGTGTTTATAGTCATTTAAACATGGAGATGAGTGACTGTATGTGGTGTTTATAGTCATTAAACATGGAGATGAGTGACTATGTGGTGTTTATAGTCATTTAAACATGGAGATGAGTGACTGTATGTGGTGTTTATAGTCATTAAACATGGAGATGAGTGACTATGTGGTGTTTATAGTCATTTAAACATGGAGATGAGTGACTGTATGTGGTGTTTATAATCATTAAACATGGAGATGAGTGACTGTATGTGGTGTTTATAGTCATTAAACATGGATATGAGTGACTGTATGTGGTGTTTATAGTCATTAAACATGGAGATGAGTGACTGTATGTGGTGTTTATAGTCATTAAACATGGAGATGAGTGACTGTATGTGGTGTTTATAGTCATTTAAACATGGATATGAGTGACTGTATGTGGTGTTTATAGTAATTAAACATGGAGATGAGTGACTATGTGGTGTTTATAGTCATTAAACATGGAGATGAGTGACTGTATGTGGTGTTTATAGTCATTTAAACATGGAGATGAGTGGACTGTATGTGGTGTTTATAGTCATTAAACATGGAGATGAGTGGACTGTATGTGGTGTTTATAGTCATTTAAACATGGAGATGAGTGACTGTATGTGGTGTTTATAGTCATTAAACATGGAGATGAGTGACTGTATGTGGTGTTTATAGTCATTAGACATGGAGATGAGTGACTGTATGTGGTGTTTATAGTCATTTAAACATGGAGATGAGTGACTGTATGTGGTGTTTATAGTAATTCAACATGGAGATGAGTGACTGTATGTGGTGTTTATAGTCATTAAACATGGAGATGAGTGACTGTATGTGGTGTTTATAGTAATTAAACATGGAGATGAGTGACTGTATGTGGTGTTTATAGTCATTTAAACATGGAGATGAGTGACTGTATGTGGTGTTTATAGTCATTAAACATGGAGATGAGTGACTGTATGTGGTGTTTATAGTCATTTAAACATGGAGATGAGTGACTGTATGTGGTGTTTATAGTCATTAAACATGGAGATGAGTGACTGTATGTGGTGTTTATAGTCATTAAACATGGAGATGAGTGACTGTATGTGGTGTTTATAGTCATTTAAACATGGATATGAGTGACTGTATGTGGTGTTTATAGTAATTAAACATGGAGATGAGTGACTATGTGGTGTTTATAGTCATTAAACATGGAGATGAGTGACTGTATGTGGTGTTTATAGTCATTTAAACATGGAGATGAGTGGACTGTATGTGGTGTTTATAGTCATTAAACATGGAGATGAGTGGACTGTATGTGGTGTTTATAGTCATTTAAACATGGAGATGAGTGACTGTATGTGGTGTTTATAGTCATTAAACATGGAGATGAGTGACTGTATGTGGTGTTTATAGTCATTAGACATGGAGATGAGTGACTGTATGTGGTGTTTATAGTCATTTAAACATGGAGATGAGTGACTGTATGTGGTGTTTATAGTCACTAAACATGGAGATGCGTGACTGTATGTGGTGTTTATAGTCATTTAAACATGGAGATAAGTGACTGTATGTGGTGTTTATAGTAATTCAACATGGAGATGAGTGACTGTATGTGGTGTTTATAGTCATTAAACATGGAGATGAGTGACTGTATGTGGTGTTTATAGTAATTAAACATGGAGATGAGTGACTGTGTGGTGTTTACAGTCATTTAAACATGGAGATGAGTGACTGTATGTGGTGTTTATAGTCATTAAACATGGAGATGAGTGACTGTATGTGGTGTTTATAGTCATTTAAACATGGAGATGAGTGACTGTATGTGGTGTTTATAGTCATTTAAACATGGAGATGAGTGACTATGTGGTGTTTATAGTCATTTAAACATGGAGATGAGTGACTGTATGTGGTGTTTATAGTAATTAAACATGGAGATGAGTGACTGTATGTGGTGTTTATAGTCATTTAAACATGGAGATGAGTGACTGTATGTGGTGTTTATAGTCATTTAAACATGGAGATGAGTGACTATGTGGTGTTTATAGTCATTTAAACATGGAGATGAGTGACTGTATGTGGTGTTTATAGTAATTAAACATGGAGATGAGTGACTGTATGTGGTGTTTATAGTCATTTAAACATGGAGATGAGTGACTGTATGTGGTGTTTATAGTCATTTAAACATGGAGATGTGACTGTATGTGGTGTTCACAGTCATTTAAACATGGAGATGAGTGACTGTATGTGGTGTTTATAGTCATTAAACATGGAGATGAGTGACTGTATGTGGTGTTTATAGTCATTTAAACATGGATATGAGTGACTGTATGTGGTGTTTATAGTAATTAAACGTGGAGATGAGTGACTGTATGTGGTGTTTATAGTCATTTAAACATGGAGATTGATGTGACTGTATGTGGTGTTTATAGTCATTAAACATGGAGATGAGTGACTGATGTGGTGTTTATAGTCATTAAACATGGAGATGAGTGACTGTATGTGGTGTTTATAGTCATTAAACTTGGAGATGAGTGACTATGTGGTGTTTATAGTCATTAAACATGGAGATGAGTGACTGTATGTGGTGTTTATAGTCATTAAACATGGAGATGAGTGACTGTATGTGGTGTTTATAGTCATTAAACATGGATATGAGTGACTGTATGTGGGTGTTTATAGTCATTAAACATGGAGATGAGTGACTGTATGTGGTGTTTATAGTCATTAAACATGGAGATGAGTGACTGTATGTGGTGTTATAGTCATTTAAACATGGAGATGAGTGACTGTATGTGGTGTTTATAGTAATTAAACATGGAGATGAGTGACTATGTGGTGTTTATAGTCATTAAACATGGAGATGAGTGACTGTATGTGGTGTTTATAGTCATTTAAACATGGAGATGAGTGGACTGTATGTGGTGTTTATAGTCATTAAACATGGAGATGAGTGGACTGTATGTGGTGTTTATAGTCATTTAAACATGGAGATGAGTGACTGTATGTGGTGCTTTATAGTCATTAAACATGGAGATGAGTGACTGTATGTGGTGTTTATAGTCATTAGACATGGAGATGAGTGACTGTATGTGGTGTTTATAGTCATTTAAACATGGA
The DNA here is from genome assembly GCF_951216825.1 of Electrona antarctica. Classification (NCBI taxonomy): domain Eukaryota; kingdom Metazoa; phylum Chordata; class Actinopteri; order Myctophiformes; family Myctophidae; genus Electrona; species Electrona antarctica. Next base: position 24,756 of record NW_027638220.1, read on the forward strand.
GATGAGTGACTGTATGTGGTGTTTATAGTAATTCAACATGGAGATGAGTGACTGTATGTGGTGTTTATAGTCATTAAACATGGAGATGAGTGACTGTATGTGGTGTTTATAGTAATTAAACATGGAGATGAGTGACTGTATGTGGTGTTTATAGTCATTTAAACATGGAGATGAGTGACTGTATGTGGTGTTTATAGTCATTAAACATGGAGATGAGTGACTGTATGTGGTGTTTATAGTCATTTAAACATGGAGATGAGTGACTGTATGTGGTGTTTATAGTCATTAAACATGGAGATGAGTGACTGTATGTGGTGTTTATAGTCATTAAACATGGAGATGAGTGACTGTATGTGGTGTTTATAGTCATTTAAACATGGATATGAGTGACTGTATGTGGTGTTTATAGTAATTAAACATGGAGATGAGTGACTATGTGGTGTTTATAGTCATTAAACATGGAGATGAGTGACTGTATGTGGTGTTTATAGTCATTTAAACATGGAGATGAGTGGACTGTATGTGGTGTTTATAGTCATTAAACATGGAGATGAGTGGACTGTATGTGGTGTTTATAGTCATTTAAACATGGAGATGAGTGACTGTATGTGGTGTTTATAGTCATTAAACATGGAGATGAGTGACTGTATGTGGTGTTTATAGTCATTAGACATGGAGATGAGTGACTGTATGTGGTGTTTATAGTCATTTAAACATGGAGATGAGTGACTGTATGTGGTGTTTATAGTCACTAAACATGGAGATGCGTGACTGTATGTGGTGTTTATAGTCATTTAAACATGGAGATAAGTGACTGTATGTGGTGTTTATAGTAATTCAACATGGAGATGAGTGACTGTATGTGGTGTTTATAGTCATTAAACATGGAGATGAGTGACTGTATGTGGTGTTTATAGTAATTAAACATGGAGATGAGTGACTGTATGTGGTGTTTATAGTCATTTAAACATGGAGATGAGTGACTGTATGTGGTGTTTATAGTCACTAAACATGGAGATGCGTGACTGTATGTGGTGTTTATAGTCATTAAACATGGAGATGAGTGACTGTATGTGGTGTTTATAGTCACTAAACATGGAGATGAGTGACTGTATGTGGTGTTTATAGTCATTAAACATGGAGATGAGTGGACTGTATGTGGTGTTTATAGTCATTTAAACATGGAGATGAGTGACTGTATGTGGTGTTTATAGTCATTAAACATGGAGATGAGTGACTGTATGTGGTGTTTATAGTCATTAGACATGGAGATGAGTGACTGTATGTGGTGTTTATAGTCATTTAAACATGGAGATGAGTGACTGTATGTGGTGTTTATAGTCACTAAACATGGAGATGCGTGACTGTATGTGGTGTTTATAGTAATTTAAACATGGAGATGAGTGACTGTATGTGGTGTTTATAGTAATTCAACATGGATATGAGTGACTGTATGTGGTGTTTATAGTCATTAAACATGGAGATGAGTGACTGTATGTGGTGTTTATAGTAATTAAACATGGAGATGAGTGACTGTATGTGGTGTTTATAGTCATTTAAACATGGAGATGAGTGACTGTATGTGGTGTTTATAGTCACTAAACATGGAGATGCGTGACTGTATGTGGTGTTTATAGTCATTAAACATGGAGATGAGTGACTGTATGTGGTGTTTATAGTCACTAAACATGGAGATGAGTGACTGTATGTGATGTTTATAGTCATTAAACATGGAGATGAGTGACTGTATGTGGTGTTTATAGTCATTTAAACATGGATATGAGTGACTGTATGTGGTGTTTATAGTAATTAAACATGGAGATGAGTGACTGTATGTGGTGTTTATAGTCATTTAAACATGGAGATGAGTGACTGTATGTGGTGTTTATAGTCATTAAACATGGAGATGAGTGACTATGTGGTGTTTATAGTCATTTAAACATGGAGATGAGTGACTGTATGTGGTGTTTATAGTCATTAAACATGGAGATGAGTGACTATGTGGTGTTTATAGTCATTTAAACATGGAGATGAGTGACTGTATGTGGTGTTTATAGTCATTAAACATGGAGATGAGTGACTGTATGTGGTGTTTATAGTCATTAAACATGGAGATGAGTGACTGTATGTGGTGTTTATAGTCATTAAACATGGAGATGAGTGACTGTATGTGGTGTTTATAGTCATTAAACATGGAGATGAGTGACTGTATGTGGTGTTTATAGTCATTAAACATGGAGATGAGTGACTGTATGTGGTGTTTACAGTCATTTAAACATGGAGATGAGTGACTGTATGTGGTGTTTATAGTCATTAAACATGGATATGAGTGACTGTATGTGGTGTTTATAGTCATTAAACATGGAGATGAGTGACTGTATGTGGTGTTTACAGTCATTTAAACATGGAGATGAGTGACTGTATGTGGTGTTTATAGTCATTTAAACATGGAGATGAGTGACTGTATGTGGTGTTTATAGTCATTTAAACATGGAGATGAGTGACTATGTGGTGTTTATAGTCATTAAACATGGAGATGAGTGACTGTATGTGGTGTTTATAGTCATTTAAACATGGAGATGAGTGACTGTATGTGGTGTTTATAGTCATTTAAACATGGAGATGAGTGACTATGTGGTGTTTATAGTCATTTAAACATGGAGATGAGTGACTGTATGTGGTGTTTATAGTCATTAAACATGGATATGAGTGACTGTATGTGGTGTTTATAGTCATTAAACATGGAGATGAGTGACTGTATGTGGTGTTTACAGTCATTTAAACATGGAGATGAGTGACTGTATGTGGTGTTTATAGTCATTTAAACATGGAGATGAGTGACTGTATGTGGTGTTTATAGTCATTTAAACATGGAGATGAGTGACTGTATGTGGTGTTTATAGTCATTAAACATGGAGATGAGTGACTGTATGTGGTGTTTATAGTCACTAAACATGGAGATGAGTGACTGCATGTGGTGTTTATAGTCATTAAACATGGAGATGAGTGACTGTATGTGGTGTTTATAGTCATTAAACATGGAGATGAGTGACTATGTGGTGTTTATAGTCATTAAACATGGAGATGAGTGACTGTATGTGTTGTTTATAGTCATTAAACATGGAGATGAGTGACTGTATGTGGTGTTTATAGTCATTAAACATGGAGATGAGTGACTGTGTGGTGTTTACAGTCATTTAAACATGGAGATGAGTGACTGTATGTGGTGTTTATAGTCATTAAACATGGAGATGAGTGACTGTATGTGGTGTTTATAGTCATTTAAACATGGAGATGAGTGACTGTATGTGGTGTTTATAGTCATTTAAACATGGAGATGAGTGACTATGTGGTGTTTATAGTCATTTAAACATGGAGATGAGTGACTGTATGTGGTGTTTATAGTAATTAAACATGGAGATGAGTGACTGTATGTGGTGTTTATAGTCATTTAAACATGGAGATGAGTGACTGTATGTGGTGTTTATAGTCATTTAAACATGGAGATGAGTGACTGTATGTGGTGTTCACAGTCATTTAAACATGGAGATGAGTGACTGTATGTGGTGTTTATAGTCATTAAACATGGAGATGAGTGACTGTATGTGGTGTTTATAGTCATTTAAACATGGATATGAGTGACTGTATGTGGTGTTTATAGTAATTAAACGTGGAGATGAGTGACTGTATGTGGTGTTTATAGTCATTTAAACATGGAGATGAGTGACTGTATGTGGTGTTTATAGTCATTAAACATGGAGATGAGTGACTATGTGGTGTTTATAGTCATTTAAACATGGAGATGAGTGACTGTATGTGGTGTTTATAGTCATTAAACATGGAGATGAGTGACTATGTGGTGTTTATAGTCATTTAAACATGGAGATGAGTGACTGTATGTGGTGTTTATAGTCATTAAACATGGAGATGAGTGACTGTATGTGGTGTTTATAGTCATTAAACATGGATATGAGTGACTGTATGTGGTGTTTATAGTCATTAAACATGGAGATGAGTGACTGTATGTGGTGTTTATAGTCATTAAACATGGAGATGAGTGACTGTATGTGGTGTTTATAGTCATTTAAACATGGATATGAGTGACTGTATGTGGTGTTTATAGTAATTAAACATGGAGATGAGTGACTATGTGGTGTTTATAGTCATTAAACATGGAGATGAGTGACTGTATGTGGTGTTTATAGTCATTTAAACATGGAGATGAGTGGACTGTATGTGGTGTTTATAGTCATTAAACATGGAGATGAGTGGACTGTATGTGGTGTTTATAGTCATTTAAACATGGAGATGAGTGACTGTATGTGGTGTTTATAGTCATTAAACATGGAGATGAGTGACTGTATGTGGTGTTTATAGTCATTAGACATGGAGATGAGTGACTGTATGTGGTGTTTATAGTCATTTAAACATGGAGATGAGTGACTGTATGTGGTGTTTATAGTAATTCAACATGGAGATGAGTGACTGTATGTGGTGTTTATAGTCATTAAACATGGAGATGAGTGACTGTATGTGGTGTTTATAGTAATTAAACATGGAGATGAGTGACTGTATGTGGTGTTTATAGTCATTTAAACATGGAGATGAGTGACTGTATGTGGTGTTTATAGTCATTAAACATGGAGATGAGTGACTGTATGTGGTGTTTATAGTCATTTAAACATGGAGATGAGTGACTGTATGTGGTGTTTATAGTCATTAAACATGGAGATGAGTGACTGTATGTGGTGTTTATAGTCATTAAACATGGAGATGAGTGACTGTATGTGGTGTTTATAGTCATTTAAACATGGATATGAGTGACTGTATGTGGTGTTTATAGTAATTAAACATGGAGATGAGTGACTATGTGGTGTTTATAGTCATTAAACATGGAGATGAGTGACTGTATGTGGTGTTTATAGTCATTTAAACATGGAGATGAGTGGACTGTATGTGGTGTTTATAGTCATTAAACATGGAGATGAGTGGACTGTATGTGGTGTTTATAGTCATTTAAACATGGAGATGAGTGACTGTATGTGGTGTTTATAGTCATTAAACATGGAGATGAGTGACTGTATGTGGTGTTTATAGTCATTAGACATGGAGATGAGTGACTGTATGTGGTGTTTATAGTCATTTAAACATGGAGATGAGTGACTGTATGTGGTGTTTATAGTCACTAAACATGGAGATGCGTGACTGTATGTGGTGTTTATAGTCATTTAAACATGGAGATAAGTGACTGTATGTGGTGTTTATAGTAATTCAACATGGAGATGAGTGACTGTATGTGGTGTTTATAGTCATTAAACATGGAGATGAGTGACTGTATGTGGTGTTTATAGTAATTAAACATGGAGATGAGTGACTGTATGTGGTGTTTATAGTCATTTAAACATGGAGATGAGTGACTGTATGTGGTGTTTATAGTCACTAAACATGGAGATGCGTGACTGTATGTGGTGTTTATAGTCATTAAACATGGAGATGAGTGACTGTATGTGGTGTTTATAGTCACTAAACATGGAGATGAGTGACTGTATGTGGTGTTTATAGTCATTAAACATGGAGATGAGTGGACTGTATGTGGTGTTTATAGTCATTTAAACATGGAGATGAGTGACTGTATGTGGTGTTTATAGTCATTAAACATGGAGATGAGTGACTGTATGTGGTGTTTATAGTCATTAGACATGGAGATGAGTGACTGTATGTGGTGTTTATAGTCATTTAAACATGGAGATGAGTGACTGTATGTGGTGTTTATAGTCACTAAACATGGAGATGCGTGACTGTATGTGGTGTTTATAGTAATTTAAACATGGAGATGAGTGACTGTATGTGGTGTTTATAGTAATTCAACATGGATATGAGTGACTGTATGTGGTGTTTATAGTCATTAAACATGGAGATGAGTGACTGTATGTGGTGTTTATAGTAATTAAACATGGAGATGAGTGACTGTATGTGGTGTTTATAGTCATTTAAACATGGAGATGAGTGACTGTATGTGGTGTTTATAGTCACTAAACATGGAGATGCGTGACTGTATGTGGTGTTTATAGTCATTAAACATGGAGATGAGTGACTGTATGTGGTGTTTATAGTCACTAAACATGGAGATGAGTGACTGTATGTGATGTTTATAGTCATTAAACATGGAGATGAGTGACTGTATGTGGTGTTTATAGTCATTTAAACATGGATATGAGTGACTGTATGTGGTGTTTATAGTAATTAAACATGGAGATGAGTGACTGTATGTGGTGTTTATAGTCATTTAAACATGGAGATGAGTGACTGTATGTGGTGTTTATAGTCATTAAACATGGAGATGAGTGACTATGTGGTGTTTATAGTCATTTAAACATGGAGATGAGTGACTGTATGTGGTGTTTATAGTCATTAAACATGGAGATGAGTGACTATGTGGTGTTTATAGTCATTTAAACATGGAGATGAGTGACTGTATGTGGTGTTTATAGTCATTAAACATGGAGATGAGTGACTGTATGTGGTGTTTATAGTCATTAAACATGGAGATGAGTGACTGTATGTGGTGTTTATAGTCATTAAACATGGAGATGAGTGACTGTATGTGGTGTTTATAGTCATTAAACATGGAGATGAGTGACTGTATGTGGTGTTTATAGTCATTAAACATGGAGATGAGTGACTGTATGTGGTGTTTACAGTCATTTAAACATGGAGATGAGTGACTGTATGTGGTGTTTATAGTCATTAAACATGGATATGAGTGACTGTATGTGGTGTTTATAGTCATTAAACATGGAGATGAGTGACTGTATGTGGTGTTTACAGTCATTTAAACATGGAGATGAGTGACTGTATGTGGTGTTTATAGTCATTTAAACATGGAGATGAGTGACTGTATGTGGTGTTTATAGTCATTTAAACATGGAGATGAGTGACTATGTGGTGTTTATAGTCATTAAACATGGAGATGAGTGACTGTATGTGGTGTTTATAGTCATTTAAACATGGAGATGAGTGACTGTATGTGGTGTTTATAGTCATTTAAACATGGAGATGAGTGACTGTATGTGGTGTTTATAGTCACTAAACATAGAGATGAGTGACTGTATGTGGTGTTTATAGTCATTTAAACATGGAGATGAGTGACTGTATGTGGTGTTTATAGTCATTAAACATGGAGATGAGTGACTGTATGTGGTGTTTTATACTGTATATGTTATAGTGTATATTGTATAGTGTTATAGTGTATATTGTATAGTGTTAGTGTATATTGTATAGTGTTATAGTGTCTATATTGTATAGTGTTATAGTGTATATTGTATAGGGTATAGTGTATATTGTATAGTGTTATAGTGTATATTGTATAGTGTTAGTGTATATTGTATAGTGTTATAGTGTATATTGTATAGTGTTATAGTGTCTATATTGTACAGGAGAATTGACATACTGTGAATCAGGAGGTCCAGGTTCATTACTGAAGTTAGGGGGATCTCCTTTAGACCAGTCACTCTTCATAGACACACAGCTGGCTGTTGGAGACTCTGCTCTGTGGTGACTTCTGGAATCATAGAAATGTTTCTATAATTATCATGTGAATTCAATTTGTTTAATAATTGTTATTGTTAAGTCCCATTTCACATCTGCATGGATTAAAGTTCTCAGTCGCCACAACTGATTTCAGTCATTTGGAAGCACCTCGCGCAACGAAAATAGCTGCTCTACAAGCTCAACAATATAGTGTTATAGTGTATATTGTATAGTGTTATAGTGTCTATATTGTACAGGAGAATTGACATACTGTGAATCAGGAGGTCCAGGTTCATTACTGAAGTTAGGGGGATCTCCTTTAGACCAGTCACTCTTCATAGACACACAGCTGGCTGTTGGAGACTCTGCTCTGTGGTGACTTCTGGAATCATAGAAATGTTATAGTGTATATTGTATAGTGTTATAGTGTATATTGTATAGTGTTATAGTGTATATTGTATAGTGGTATAGTGTATATTGTATAGTGTTATAGTGTATATTGTATAGTGTTATAGTGTATATTGTATAGTGTTATAGTGTATATTGTATAGTGTTAATGGTCCTCATTCACAAAGGAGAAATACGTCACAGTGTAAATAATGCGGAAACAGATCGTATTGGTAGGCGTATTTATCCGTCCGCTCAACCTACGATTTGCTCCCGTCTTATTCAGGGAAGCTGGTATAATCACTTCATTTGTGCGGATCGGCGAGTGTATCCTTTTCCGCATTTTTCCCAAGCGATTCGCCTGGTGTCGCCTGGTTAAATGGAACATCCACGCCCATCCCACACCATATAAGGCAACAAGAAATATCGAAATACGTCATCATAGCCTGCACAGAGCTTTAAATGATATACAACAGCCGCGATGAGCTTGTAGAGCAGTTCATTTTGACAGGCGGGTCTCTGCACGGACAGATCTTCAAGCAAACAGCGCGAGTTATGTATATAATTATAAACGAAACTTGCCAACTTGGCACGCATTGCTTCACTCATTGTTAAATGTCAGAACGTTAATAAGTTAACTGATGTTACACACACACACACACACACACACACACACACACACACACACACACACACACACACACACACACACACACACACACACACACACAAGCATGACGCTAGTAACTAGTGATGGACGGTAACAGACTAGTTGAGTACTAGTAGGTGAAATATTAGTAGCTTTGTGTCTTTGTCTTAGTATCTTAGTGTTATAGTGTATATTGTATCGTGTTATAGTGTATATTGTATAGTGTTATAGTGTATATTGTATAGTGTTATAGTGTCTATATTGTACAGGAGAATTGACATACTGTGAATCAGGAGGTCCAGGTTCATTACTGAAGTTAGGGGGATCTCCTTTAGACCAGTCACTCTTCATAGACACACAGCTGGCTGTTGGAGACTCTGCTCTGTGGTGACTTCTGGAATCATAGAAATGTTTCTATAATTATCATGTGAATTCAATTTGTTTAATAATTGTTATTGTTAAGTCCCATTTCACATCTGCATGGATTAAAGTTCTCAGTCGCCACAACTGATTTCAGTCATTTGGAAGCACCTCACGCAGTGTTAGTGTATATTGTATAGTGTTATAGTGTAATTGTATAGTGTTATAGTGTAATTGTATAGTGTTATAGTGTATATTGTATAGTGTTATAGTGTCTATATTGTACAGGAGAATTGACATACTGTGAATCAGGAGGTCCAGGTTCATTACTGAAGTTAGGGGGATCTCCTTTAGACCAGTCACTCTTCATAGACACACAGCTGGCTGTTGGAGACTCTGCTCTGTGGTGACTTCTGGAATCATAGAAATGTTTCTATAATTATCATGTGAATTCAATTTGTTTAATAATTGTTATTGTTAAGTCCCATTTCACATCTGCATGGATTAAAGTTCTCAGTCGCCACAACTGATTTCAGTCATTTGGAAGCACCTCGCGCAACGAAAATAGCTGCTCTACAAGCTCAACAATATAGTGTTATAGTGTATATTGTATAGTGTTATAGTGTATATTGTATAGTGTTATAGTGTATATTGTATAGTGTTATAGTGTATATTGTATAGTGTTATAGTGTCTATATTGTACAGGAGAATTGACATACTGTGAATCAGGAGGTCCAGGTTCATTACTGAAGTTAGGGGGATCTCCTTTAGACCAGTCACTCTTCATAGACACACAGCTGGCTGTTGGAGACTCTGCTCTGTGGTGACTTCTGGAATCATAGAAATGTTTCTATAATTATCATGTGAATTCAATTTGTTTAATAATTGTTATTGTTAAGTCCCATTTCACATCTGCATGGATTAAAGTTCTCAGTCGCCACAACTGATTTCAGTCATTTGGAAGCACCTCACGCAGTGTTAGTGTATATTGTATAGTGTTATAGTGTAATTGTATAGTGTTATAGTGTAATTGTATAGTGTTATAGTGTATATTGTATAGTGTTATAGTGTATATTGTATAGTGTTATAGTGTAATTGTATAGTGTTATAGTGTATATTGTATAGTGTTATAGTGTATATTGTATAGTGTTATAGTGTACATCGTATAGTGTATATTGTATAGTGTTATAGTGTATATTGTATAGTGTTATAGTGTACATCGTATAGTGTATATTGTATAGTGTTATAGTGTATATTGTATAGTGTTATAGTGTATAGTGTATAGTGTTATATTGTATATTGTATAGTGGTATAGTGTATATTGTATAGTGTTATAGTGTATATTGTATAGTGTTATAGTGTATATTGTATAGTGTTATAGTGTATATTGTATAGTGTTATAGTGTAATTGTATAGTGTTATAGTGTATAGTGTTATAGTGTATATTGTATAGTGGTATAGTGTATATTGTATAGTGTTAGTGTATATTGTATAGTGTTATAGTGTATATTGTATAGTGGTATAGTGTATATTGTATAGTGGTATAGTGTATATTGTATAGTGTTATAGTGTATATTGTATAGTGTTATAGTGTATATTGTATAGTGTTATAGTGTATATTGTATAGTGGTATAGTGTATATTGTATAGTGTTATAGTGTATATTGTATAGTGTTATAGTGTATATTGTTATAGTGTATATTGTATAGTGTTAATGGTCCTCATTCACAAAGGAGAAATACGTCACAGTGTAAATAATGCGGAAACAGATCGTATTGGTAGGCGTATTTATCCGTCCGCTCAACCTACGATTTGCTCCCGTCTTATTCAGGGAAGCTGGTATAATCACTTCATTTGTGCGGATCGGCGAGTGTATCCTTTTCCGCATTTTTCCCAAGCGATTCGCCTGGTGTCGCCTGGTTAAATGGAACATCCACGCCCATCCCACACCATATAAGGCAACAAGAAATATCGAAATACGTCATCATAGCCTGCACAGAGCTTTAAATGATATACAACAGCCGCGATGAGCTTGTAGAGCAGTTCATTTTGACAGGCGGGTCTCTGCACGGACAGATCTTCAAGCAAACAGCGCAAGTTATGTATATAATTATAAACGAAACTTGCCAACTTGGCACGCATTGCTTCACTCATTGTTAAATGTCAGAACGTTAATAAGTTAACTGATGTTACACACACACACACACACACACACACACACACACACACACACACACACACACACACACACACACACACACACACACACACACACACACACACACAAGCATGACGCTAGTAACTAGTGATGGACGGTAACAGACTAGTTGAGTACTAGTAGGTGAAATATTAGTAGCTTTGTGTCATTGTAGTTGAAGTTGAAACCATCTCAACTCAACTCGTTTAAACACTTCTAAAGAGAGGTCAGACTTTCTAGGCACTCTAGGACCTTATTCCTGAAAAATTCCCCGGCATGAAAAGTGTTAAGTGTAGCTCTGTTTCCACCACAGTCTGTGTGCAGTGGGTGCAGTCTGTCTTGTCATGGGAGCGTGCAGTGGGTGCAGCCTGTCTTGTCATGGGAGCGTGCAGTGGGTGCAGTCTGTCTTGTCATGGGAGCGTGCAGTGGGTGCAGTCTGTCTTGTCATGGGAGCCTGCAGTGGGTGCAGTCTGTCTTGTCATGGGAGCGTGCAGTGGGTGCAGTCTGTCTTGTCATGGGAGCGTGCAGTGGGTGCACTCTGTCTTGTCATGGGAGCGTGCAGTGGGTGCACAGTCTGTCTTGTCATGAGAGCGTGCAGTGGGTGCAGTCTGTCTTGTCTTGGGAGCGTGCAGTGGGTGCAGTCTGTCTTGTCATGGGAGCGTGCAGTGGGTGCAGTCTGTCTTGTCATGGGAGCGTGCAGTGGGTGCAGTCTGTCTTGCCATGGGAGCGGGGTCTGTCTGTGTCAGCCTTTCTCTATCGCAAGGCTGTGTTCACAGAGTCTGTACCTGGTCAAGGACTGTCTTAGTTTTGTGTCAGTCACAGTGCTCAGGAATTCTGCCAGTGTGTATTCTCTGTTTAGCTTTTTTTCTGTCATCACCGTTATAACAATTCTGACTCCGACCTTTGATTGAAACCTTTATTCATTCTCGAAAAGATTAGAGTTTAAAATGATCTTACTTTGAGCGTGAAGGTCCAGGTTCATCACTGACGTCTGAAGAGAGTCCGGTAGAAGTGAGAGAGTAGATGCCACTCGTTGTGCTGCTTGGAGCCTCTGGTCTCTGACTCTGGTTGTCATCCCTGTTATCATTGTTTATGTCACCCCTGTTATCATCACATTAACAACACTGTTTCTGTCTCCTCTGTTATCATCACAATAACAACACTGTTTCTGTCTCCTCTGTTACCACCACAATAACAACACTGTTTCTGTCTCCTCTGTTATCACAATAACAACACTGTTTCTGTCTCCTCTGTTACCACCACAATAACAACACTGTTTCTGTCTCCTCTGTTATCATCACAATAACAACACTGTTCCTGTCTCCTCTGTTACCATCACAATAACAACACTGTTTCTGTCTCCTCTGTTATCATCACAATAACAACACTGTTTCTGTCTCCTCTGTTATCACAATAACAACACTGTTTCTGTCTCCTCTGTTACCACCACAATAACAACACTGTTTCTGTCTCCTCTGTTATCATCACAATAACAACACTGTTTCTGTCTCCTCTGTTACCATCACAATAACAACACTGTTTCTGTCTCCTCTGTTATCATCACAATAACAACACTGTCTCTGTCTCCTCTGTTACCATCACAATAACAACACTGTTTCTGTCTCCTCTGTTATCATCACAATAACAACACTGTTTCTGTCTCCTCTGTTACCATCACAATAACAACACTGTTTCTGTCTCCTCTGTTACCACCACAATAACAACACTGTTTCTGTCTCCTCTGTTACCATCACAATAACAACACTGTTTCTGTCTCCTCTGTTACCATCACAATAACAACACTGTTTCTGTCTCCTCTGTTACCACCACAATAACAACACTGTTTCTGTCTCCTCTGTTATCATCACAATAACAACACTGTTTCTGTCTCCTCTGTTACCATCACAATAACAACACTGTTTCTGTCTCCTCTGTTATCATCACAATAACAACACTGTTTCTGTCTCCTCTGTTACCATCACAATAACAACACTGTTTCTGTCTCCTCTGTTACCATCACAATAACAACACTGTTTCTGTCTCCTCTGTTACCATCACAATAACAACACTGTTTCTGTCTCCTCTGTTACCATCACAATAACAACACTGTTTCTGTCTCCTCTGTTACCATCACAATAACAACACTGTTTCTGTCTCCTCTGTTACCATCACAATAACAACACTGTTTATGTCTCCTCTGTTATCATCACAATAACAACACTGTTTCTGTCTCCTCTGTTACCATCACAATAACAACACTGTTTATGTCTCCTCTGTTATCATCACAATAACAACACTGTTTCTGTCTCCTCTGTTACCATCACAATAACAACACTGTTTCTGTCTCCTCTGTTACCATCACAATAACAACACTGTTTCTGTCTCCTCTGTTACCACCACAATAACAACACTGTTTCTGTCTCCTCTGTTACCATCACAATAACAACACTGTTTGTCTCCTCTGTTACCACTACAATAACAACACTGTTTCTGTCTCCTCTGTTACCACCACAATAACAACACTGTTTCTGTCTCCTCTGTTACCATCACAATAACAACACTGTTTCTGTCTCCTCTGTTACCATCAAAATAACAACACTGTTTCTGTCTCCTCTGTTATCATCACAATAACAACACTGTTTCTGTCTCCTCTGTTACCATCACAATAACAACACTGTTTCTGTCTCCTCTGTTACCACCACAATAACAACACTGTTTCTGTCTCCTCTGTTATCATCACAATAACAACACTGTTTCTGTCTCCTCTGTTACCACCACAATAACAACACTGTTTCCGTCTCCTCTGTTACCATCACAATAACAACACTGTTTCTGTCTCCTCTGTTATCATCACAATAACAACACTGTTTCTGTCTCCTCTGTTACCACCAAAATAACAACACTGTTTCTGTCTCCTCTGTTATCATCACAATAACAACACTGTTTCTGTCTCCTCTGTTACCATCACAATAACAACACTGTTTCTGTCTCCTCTGTTATCATCACAATAACAACACTGTTTCTGTCTCCTCTGTTATCATTACAATAACAACACTGTTTCTGTCTCCTCTGTTACCATCACAATAACAACACTGTTTCTGTCTCCTCTGTTATCATCCCAATAACAACACTGTTTCTGTCTCCTCTGTTATCATCACAATAACAACACTGTTTCTGTCTCCTCTGTTGCCATCACAATAACAACACTGTTTCTGTCTCCTCTGTTACCATCACAATAACAACACTGTTTCTGTCTCCTCTGTTATCATCACAATAACAACACTGTTTCTGTCTCCTCTGTTACCACCACAATAACAACACTGTTTCTGTCTCCTCTGTTACCACCACAATAACAACACTGTTTCTGTCTCCTCTGTTACCACCACAATAACAACACTGTTTCTGTCTCCTCTGTTATCATCACAATAACAACACTGTTTCTGTCTCCTCTGTTACCACCACAATAACAACCCTGTTTCTGTCTCCTCTGTTACCATCACAATAACAACACTGTTTCTGTCTCCTCTGTTACCACCACAATAACAACACTGTTTATGTCTCCTCTGTTACCATCACAATAACAACACTGTTTCTGTCTCCTCTGTTACCACCACAATGACAACACTGTTTCTGTCTCCTCTGTTACCATCACAATAACAACACTGTTTCTGTCTCCTCTGTTATCATCACAATAACAACACTGTTTCTGTCTCCTCTGTTACCACCACAATAACAACACTGTTTCTGTCTCCTCTGTTACCATCACAATAACAACACTGTTTCTGTCTCTTCTGTTACCACCACAATAACAACACTGTTTCTGTCTCCTCTGTTACCATCACAATAACAACACTGTTTCTGTCTCCTCTGTTACCACCACAATAACAACACTGTTTATGTCTCCTCTGTTACCATCACAATAACAACACTGTTTCTGTCTCCTCTGTTACCACCACAATGACAACACTGTTTCTGTCTCCTCTGTTACCATCACAATAACAACACTGTTTCTGTCTCCTCTGTTATCATCACAATAACAACACTGTTTCTGTCTCCTCTGTTACCATCACAATAACAACACTGTTTCTGTCTCCTCTGTTATCATCACAATAACAACACTGTCTCTGTCTCCTCTGTTACCATCACAATAACAACACTGTTTCTGTCTCCTCTGTTATCATCACAATAACAACACTGTTTCTGTCTCCTCTGTTACCATCACAATAACAACACTGTTTCTGTCTCCTCTGTTACCACCACAATAACAACACTGTTTCTGTCTCCTCTGTTACCATCACAATAACAACACTGTTTCTGTCTCCTCTGTTACCATCACAATAACAACACTGTTTCTGTCTCCTCTGTTACCACCACAATAACAACACTGTTTCTGTCTCCTCTGTTATCATCACAATAACAACACTGTTTCTGTCTCCTCTGTTACCATCACAATAACAACACTGTTTCTGTCTCCTCTGTTATCATCACAATAACAACACTGTTTCTGTCTCCTCTGTTACCATCACAATAACAACACTGTTTCTGTCTCCTCTGTTACCATCACAATAACAACACTGTTTCTGTCTCCTCTGTTACCATCACAATAACAACACTGTTTCTGTCTCCTCTGTTACCATCACAATAACAACACTGTTTCTGTCTCCTCTGTTACCATCACAATAACAACACTGTTTCTGTCTCCTCTGTTACCATCACAATAACAACACTGTTTATGTCTCCTCTGTTATCATCACAATAACAACACTGTTTCTGTCTCCTCTGTTACCATCACAATAACAACACTGTTTATGTCTCCTCTGTTATCATCACAATAACAACACTGTTTCTGTCTCCTCTGTTACCATCACAATAACAACACTGTTTCTGTCTCCTCTGTTACCATCACAATAACAACACTGTTTCTGTCTCCTCTGTTACCACCACAATAACAACACTGTTTCTGTCTCCTCTGTTACCATCACAATAACAACACTGTTTGTCTCCTCTGTTACCACTACAATAACAACACTGTTTCTGTCTCCTCTGTTACCACCACAATAACAACACTGTTTCTGTCTCCTCTGTTACCATCACAATAACAACACTGTTTCTGTCTCCTCTGTTACCATCAAAATAACAACACTGTTTCTGTCTCCTCTGTTATCATCACAATAACAACACTGTTTCTGTCTCCTCTGTTACCATCACAATAACAACACTGTTTCTGTCTCCTCTGTTACCACCACAATAACAACACTGTTTCTGTCTCCTCTGTTATCATCACAATAACAACACTGTTTCTGTCTCCTCTGTTACCACCACAATAACAACACTGTTTCCGTCTCCTCTGTTACCATCACAATAACAACACTGTTTCTGTCTCCTCTGTTATCATCACAATAACAACACTGTTTCTGTCTCCTCTGTTACCACCAAAATAACAACACTGTTTCTGTCTCCTCTGTTATCATCACAATAACAACACTGTTTCTGTCTCCTCTGTTACCATCACAATAACAACACTGTTTCTGTCTCCTCTGTTATCATCACAATAACAACACTGTTTCTGTCTCCTCTGTTATCATTACAATAACAACACTGTTTCTGTCTCCTCTGTTACCATCACAATAACAACACTGTTTCTGTCTCCTCTGTTATCATCCCAATAACAACACTGTTTCTGTCTCCTCTGTTATCATCACAATAACAACACTGTTTCTGTCTCCTCTGTTGCCATCACAATAACAACACTGTTTCTGTCTCCTCTGTTACCATCACAATAACAACACTGTTTCTGTCTCCTCTGTTATCATCACAATAACAACACTGTTTCTGTCTCCTCTGTTACCACCACAATAACAACACTGTTTCTGTCTCCTCTGTTACCACCACAATAACAACACTGTTTCTGTCTCCTCTGTTACCACCACAATAACAACACTGTTTCTGTCTCCTCTGTTATCATCACAATAACAACACTGTTTCTGTCTCCTCTGTTACCACCACAATAACAACCCTGTTTCTGTCTCCTCTGTTACCATCACAATAACAACACTGTTTCTGTCTCCTCTGTTACCACCACAATAACAACACTGTTTATGTCTCCTCTGTTACCATCACAATAACAACACTGTTTCTGTCTCCTCTGTTACCACCACAATGACAACACTGTTTCTGTCTCCTCTGTTACCATCACAATAACAACACTGTTTCTGTCTCCTCTGTTATCATCACAATAACAACACTGTTTCTGTCTCCTCTGTTACCACCACAATAACAACACTGTTTCTGTCTCCTCTGTTACCATCACAATAACAACACTGTTTCTGTCTCTTCTGTTACCACCACAATAACAACACTGTTTCTGTCTCCTCTGTTACCATCACAATAACAACACTGTTTCTGTCTCCTCTGTTACCATCACAATAACAACACTGTTTCTGTCTCTTCTGTTACCACCACAATAACAACACTGTTTCTGTCTCCTCTGTTACCATCACAATAACAACACTGTTTCTGTCTCCTCTGTTACCATCACAATAACACTGTTTCTGTCTCCTCTGTTACCACCACAATAACAACACTGTTTCTGTCTCCTCTGTTATCACAATAACAACACTGTTTCTGTCTCCTCTGTTATCATCACAATAACAACACTGTTTCTGTCTCCTCTGTTATCACAATAACAACACTGTTTCTGTCTCCTCTGTTACCACCACAATAACAACACTGTTTCTGTCTCCTCTGTTATCACAATAACAACACTGTTTCTGTCTCCTCTGTTATCATCACAATAACAACACTGTTTCTGCCTCCTCTGTTACCATCACAATAACAACACTGTTTCTGTCTCCTCTGTTACCATCACAATAACAACACTGTTTCTGTCTCCTCTGTTACACCACAATAACAACACTGTTTCTGTCTCCTCTGTTACCATCACAATAACAACACTGTTTCTGTCTCCTCTGTTACCATCACAATAACAACACTGTTTCTGTCTCCTCTGTTACCATCACAATAACAACACTGTTTCTGTCTCCTCTGTTACCACCACAATAACAACACTGTTTCTGTCTCCTCTGTTATCACCACAATAACAACACTGTTTCTGTCTTCTCTGTTACCATCACAATAACAACACTGTTTCTGTCTCCTCTGTTATCATCACAATAACAACACTGTTTCTGTCTCCTCTGTTATCATCACAATAACAACACTGTTTCTGTCTCCTCTGTTATCACCACAATAACAACACTGTTTCTGTCTCCTCTGTTACCATCACAATAACAACACTGTTTCTGTCTCCTCTGTTACCATCACAATAACAACACTGTTTCTGTCTCCTCTGTTATCATCACAATAACAACACTGTTTCTGTCTCCTCTGTTACCATTCTGTCTAGTGATGTGACCAGTTAACCATCATTCTGTCTAGTGATGTGACCAGTTAACCATCATTCTGTCTAGTGATGTGACCAGTTAACCACCATTCTGTCTAGTGATGTGACCAGTTAACCACCATTCTGTCTAGTGATGTGACCAGTTAACCACCATTCTGTCTAGTGATGTGACCAGTTAACCACCATTCTGTCTAGTGATGTGACCAGTTAACCACCATTCTGTCTAGTGTGTGACATCCAAGCTGGAGTTAAAACTTACAGCTTTCTGGATGCTGGAGGCTCCTCCCCCACGGTGTCTGGTGGTTGGTCTTCATGTCTGGATGATGGAGGCTCCTCCCCCACGGTGTCTGGTGGTTGGTCTTCATGTCTGGATGATGGAGGCTCCTCCCCCACGGTGTCTGGTGGTTGGTCTTCATGTCTGGATGCTGGAGGCTCCTCCCCCACGGTGTCTGGTGGTTGGTCTTCATGTCTGGATGCTGGAGGCTCCTCCCCCACGGTGTCCCCAGAGTCACTCATCTTCTAGACTTTAACACATCTATGATGAACAACACAAAGAAGGGTATTTATTATTTAAACACTAACGTCCCAAATCCTAAAATCTACCTAACCTAAAGTGTCTGTTATTAAAGGAGCATTCAGTGATTTGGAAACAGTCACATGGTACACCCCGGTAACCAGATGTGCACATGCACGCTCTACAGTGGGCATGCAACAGGCCAACAGCACACACACACCGAGGCCCGCCCCCGCTCGATCATGATTGGCGGAAGGCCCCTCTCTATCCTGATTGGATGAAGGCTGGGCCACCTAGCCAAAAATGAAACCTAAGGTTTTTTGACCCCCAGGGGTTAACTGGAGACAGGGAGGAACTCCTTATATGGTCAGCACACTCTATAGTAGGGAGGATTATCACAACAAAACAAAAAAATAAGTGATATTTGAATTAAAGGGGGAATGACACGCCCCTCGGGAGATAAGAACGGCTATGTGTTATGCTAATCTTGATGATGACGTCAGAGTGCCGATGAGCTTTCCCCATTGTCTTCTATGCGGGCTTGGTGGCAGTAGTAGCATAGCAACTTATGCTACTCTTTTGGTGTCACATTTAGCTTCATACTAGGTGAAAGTCTCATTTAAAAAAAAATGTTCTCTCTCGAAAGTCTTAGTTACAGTGACATTGAGTTAAGGTCTTTTTTTAGGGTAAAGGTCCCCACACACCGAGCGCGTTTTTTGGATTTTCAGCAGCGTTTCTCCATCGTTTTTCCGAAAAAACGCGTCCAGTGTGCAACCACCTTAAAACCTCTTGAGCCCCATTGCCCCCGCTGGCGGGGGCAGCGGCTGTCCACCTCTGAACAGCGCTCAGCGGGTCAATGGAGACTCAATTGGTCTCCGGTTCCAACTCCGATGTTGCGGATTTCCCCCCTGGATCCCCCTGGGGTTTAAGAGGTTAACTGTTTCATAATCGCAATTATAAAATGTATATTCCTCTTCAAATACCTTAGTTACCACAACATTGTTCAAGTGAACTAGTGTGTTTATGTTTATTCATTGTAATAATCAATATCACTATGATGATTTGTTGTCCGAGCCGTTCCGCGGAGTTGAAGCACACGGACACAGGTATTCATGCAGAGCCAGGCAGGGCCAGGCAGGGCCAGGCTGCCAGGCTGCCAGGCAGGGCCAGGCTGCCAGGCTGCCAGGCTGCCAGGCTGCCAGGCTGCCAGGCAGGGCCAGGCTGCCAGGCAGGGCCAGGCTGCCAGGCTGCCAGGCTGCCAGGCAGGGCCAGGCTGTCAGGCTGCCAGGCAGGGCCAGGCTGCTCTGCTCTCATGTCGTGAGCACTAGTAACCTGACACTCACACACACACACACTCACACACTCACACACACAAATCCGTTGCTACAACATTCAAAACAACACATTCTGCAAGTGCGTATGCATGTGCATTTTATCTGTGGCACTGATGCGTGCGTGTGTGTGCTCGTGCGTACGTGCACGTGTGTGTGTGTGTGTGTGTGTGTGCGTGTGCTCATGTGTGCGTGCCAGAGGGTTGTAAAAAGAGAAGTGACAGAAGTAGGCCCACAACACAAACTGTCACCACAAATGTTTTGCGTCATCACATTTGGAAGACCGGTGTTTGCGATGCTTGCAATGTATTCAGAATCATGAAAAAACCCGTAGCCTAACATGCTACTCAAAGCAGAATTAAATGTTGTACATTTTGCCTTCTTAGGCCATATAGGTTGTTAATGGTAGCCCAACTTTCAGCAGCTGCATTGAGGTGACAGTAGACACCTTTATGAAGCATTCATTTAGCAGATTAAGGGCCCTATTAAGCAAGTGGAATCTAATTACATATAATTTTACAGTTTTTAAGACGTGGGGGCGTGTGCAATGTCATATTACAATTATGGGCCAGGTAAGAAGCGCTTTCGACACCCCGTGGTGTGAGCAAAACGGCCTTGAATTAGTCATGGGAGTGTTTCAGGGAGTTTTGAGGCTTACCCAATGAACATGTCCGTATTATTCTCTTTACGACACCAGCTGATGTCCTCATGGAATGCGCCCTTTTCGGCAAGTGGTATTACATTTCTGCAGACTGGCACCATAGACATGACATGACTTTGTCACATTTGGGTTAATTATTCCTATTGCACTGCATGCTGTCACCTTTATGCCTCAAAAGAACAGATCCACAAGCTGTCACAGCCATGATGTGCATAGCTTGTAGGCCTATGTCTCTATTTTGTTAAGTAACTTGCAGTGTTCATTGGAAAGTCATTACAGCGGCGCAGCCATATGCTAAGGGAGGGAGATATACGCACATCATCACTTCATTTGTTTCTGTTCTAAGCATGAAAAACAGCTGTAAAAATCTTTATTCTAGTTCATTTGATTCATAAATGAATAACTAAGCCTTTGAAATGGCACCTACCTATACCTTTCAGATCGGAATGGAACTGCGAGTAGATACGCAGCATTGGCTGGCAAATTGGCAATCCATGCGTAATGTTCCCAGAATCGTCTAACCCCCGAACATACAAGTTCGTTTGATATTGTTTAATTCGATAAAAATAGAACCATATACCATACAGCGAATGAAAGCAAGATTCCTAAGGAATGTGGGGATTTTTACATTTTAAAAAACGGCTGAGAAATGAGAGAACCATGAGTGTTTATAATATCAAATATTATAAGAATAATATGAAAGACAAACGGGCTGTGAAGAGCTCAGCTCACCATCCCGACAAGGAGGAAATATAGCCTATAGTGCATGCACGTATATGCACTGACTGTTGCACACACGCTCTTTATTTGTTTCTATTGAAAAACACCAGTAAAATAACGTTTATTTTATTTTATTTCATTCGAGTCACGATGAAGGAATGAGTTGAAATGCCATATGTGCGCCATGCGTATTGCTGCGGCCCCAATGTTATGGTCTTCGCTCGTAGCATTTTATTGAAGAAGAATTGAGTCGGGTGTGATACAGCGTATGAAAGCAAACTTCCCAGTGATTATGGAGATGTTTTAATTTTTAAAAAAGGTTTAGAAATGAGCGATATATGACCCTTTATAATCTCAACGAGAAAGCCAGAAAGCTCGCTGTTGCCATGTCTCATAGAAACAAGTAAATAGGTCTATAAACATACTCCGCATATAACAGGGGTCTACAACCTATTTTAAATGAAGTGCCATGTTTTTATTTTCTAGATAGTGAGTCTGCCATATCAAGATTCCTTTTAATGACACCACATTAAAATTTCCAGCATATTTTGATTGTCCACAAATATAAAGTTCTTCCTTCTTTTTACATATTTTCTTGCACATTGTTATAATGATCATTATAAATATATATCCCCCTGCAGTCAGAGTTCATTGTTTTAATGAATGAATGTGATGCATTGTGAGCTGGTAGATCTGCTATTTTCAAAAGTAATCTTTGAAACAAGTGACAATAAGAATATTTTTGAAAAATGTTATTGAAACATTTAAAAACACAAATCTGTCATGGGGGTCACTGGCTTAGTTGGGCAAATGCATTCATCTGGGGGTCCTTGACATGGGAATGTCGCTGTGTGAGGATCACTGGTTTAAACAACATTAGGAGAAAAGCCCAAATAAGCACTTTAGAAACAAGAAAAGCAACCACAACTACCAATATTTACAAGCAACTTTGCAGAAAAAGAAGCCGCTTATAATAAACAGCAAACGGACATGGCAACACTCCAGCAGCACTCCAGAGCCGCTCAAGTGTAAAATCAAACAGTGCTTTTTGCTTTTAAGACGTGGTCAGACCCAGGCGGAAGTGTTTTTAGGTCAAGGGGCTTAATAGCAGATAGCGCAAAGCGAAAATAATTAACATATGGACACTCCCCCAATGCTAAATTATGCAGGAACGTGGTATTCCATATGAGTGAGCGCTCACCACGGCTTCCATAATCCGAAAAGGCGCAGAGCGAGGGCGAAATCTGTATTACCGCATGGGTTTTTCGTCTTGCTTAATAGGGCCCTAAATGTGTTGGAACACATTGAGGTGACAGTAGACACCTTTATGAAGCATTCATTTAGCAGATTAAATGTGTTGGAACACATTGAGGTGATAGTAGACACCTTTATGAAGCATTCATTTAGCAGATTAAATGTGTTGGAACACATTGAGGTGATAGTAGACACCTTTATGAAGCATTCATTTAGCAGATTAAATGTGTTGGAACACATTGAGGTGACAGTAGACACCTTTATGAAGCATTCGTTTAGCAGATTAAATGTGGGCTAACTTTCCCTAACTGTGTACCAGGACTGTCTAGGACGTCAACTCAAAATACATTTAGACTGTCTAGGTCAGCGCTGCCCAAAAGGTAGATCGTGATCTACCAGTAGATCACATGCCCTAAAAATATATAAATTAAAATATAAAAAACTGCCACTTGAATTAAGGTGACTTGATTGACAGCTCGAACCCACAATCCAATCCTGAATCCCCCCCCCACCCCTTTTTCCCCTCAGTTTCTTTCCCCTTTTTTTACCTCCTTTATGATGAATTCCTGTTCTGTTCTTTTTGGCTATATAGAAGTGTATATTAAATTATATTTGTACGTCTCTAAATGTTTTGATGAATTGAACAAGGTGGACCTAGTGATGGGCGTCTGATACTGAAGCTCCGACACACGCTTCAAACCACGCCTTCATTTGCATATGAACCAGTGCTTCGAAGCTTGCTTCAGTAGGGAAAAAGTCACGTGACCAATGACGTCCGAAGCAGTAAGTGGTTCATTTCCTCAAACTGGTCTAGGAACTGGTTCAATACTTTGAGTTGCCACGGATCGGCTTGCGCAACCATGATAAAACCTACAGGGAAACCCTGTCTGTAAATTACTCCCGTGACTTGTCCTTTGCGTGCTGGACTCGTAAGCGGAGAGTCGTGAGTTCAAACCTGGGCTGGGGTACTGCAAATATTTTGATGCAATACAGTAGACGAAAGTGGCACATCTATATTTGTAACTAAACGTTATTTAATCAATACGTTTAATCAACATTGCGATGTGCATCTGTGCAATACAAAGTATTAAATCTGACATGAATGTATTAATTGGCCATTAGCAATATATTAGATGTGTCAAATATTTCCCCATCCTACAAACATATCACACTGCTCCATACAAAACACTATTGTGTGTTTTTGTTTGTTTATTTCATTTCAATGTTTAATTACAGTTTAGGCATTTAGACACACTCAATCCAGGTCCATGAATTAGAGGATAAAGCTCACATGTTGCCCAAATAGTTGAATACACAAATTAATCAATCAACTTCAAGTCTTTATTTGTAGAGTGCATTCCTTCTAAGATTTCACAACAAAAATCTAATCTGATAATATAGGTTTATTTACTAAAGTTTTGCTGTGTCCTGTAGTAAGTGTTTCACTGTCTCTACTGCCTAAATTAAATGCAGTCTAGCATTTCGCCAGCAGATGTCACTATTCACTGAAGCTTCAAAGCTTAACACATTTTTGAACCAATTGGTTCAACTGGTTCAGAGGTTCATAAAAGCTTCTTTGGCCCATCACTAGGTGGACCCTCTTGTAAACAAGTGTAATGCTTTATTGGGTCGTCCACTCACAGTTAACAGTCTTTGTATTGAGTTGCGCTTGAAATGTACTGTAATTCTGCAAACTGTTAATAAATATTTCAATCAATCAATCAGAAACGACACTACAACAGTGCCACGCAGCTCAGCAGTTGGATAATATTGTGTGGGTAGATCTTGTTTAGCTGGTCATTTTAAAAGTAGATGTCAAGTAAAAAATGCATGGGCACCCCTGGTCTAGGTCAACTCCACTACATTTATTACATGGCTTGGTTGAATGCTTTATTCTGATTGGTCAATCGCTTAATTCAGCTGTGAATTATGTGTCGATAATGACCGCTGCCTAATCAAACCAGTGGCAGCGGTGGCCGAACGGATTGCGGAGCGGTCTTGATACCGGAAGGTCGCCAGTTCGAATCAGCAGTCCGACACGTTAAAATTACCACCGCTGAAGTGCCCTTGAACAAGGCATTGAACCACTACGATGAAATGTTCTATGAGCAGGGCCTGGCTGGAAACAAGTTCTTGAGCTTAGCCCAGATACCCTGGGTAAATATAGTAATCATTTCATTTCAAACCCTCTGAGCACCACCAGCTGCGCCCCGCTTGATTTACTGCTGTTTCCAACATGACAGCCATGTAAACACACACACACACACACTAGTGACACACAATGTCATTTACAGCTAAAAATTGCTCTTAAAAATGTATATAAAAGGAGAGCAGGACCCGAAAATGGATTCTATTTGATCAACTCACTTCCTTGTTTTCCGACAGTGCTCCAGCCCTGCAGCTGCAGCGCCGCCGCGAACTTATGGAATACTTTTTTTGTTGTGTTTTGGGTCAATGTATTAATTTATGTTAGTTAGCCATGTAATAAGCGGGATAATATCTGGCTAGGTGGTCATTGTCGGGATATAATTTACCTTCAGGGAGTGTAACCACCTCGGTGGTTAAACTCCCTGTCGGTGAATTATCTCCCGATAATGACCACCTAGCCAGATATTATCCCTTACTTAGACTCTAAGTAAGGGATAATATCTGGCTAGGTCTAAGTCTTAGAGGACACTGACCTCGTTGTTGAGTGAAGTTGTGGTGAGTCCAGGTTGTTTAGGAGTTCTGTGCTGTTGTTTAAAGTGTTACTTGTTGCTTCTGTCTGCAATACCTCTTCCTGATCCTGACTGATGCTGGTGAAGAGTAGCCTGGCTAATAAGCCAGACTAATATCACACAATACTGTCGCCAACGGCTGATTCGGTCTGGTTTATTAACCAGGCTAGGTGAAGAGAGTGGGAGGGGTGTGTGTGTGTGTGTGTGTGTGTGTGTGTGTGTGTGTGTGTGCGCGCGCGCGTCCCAGGGCTCGTACAGTAGTGTACTCTGTGCTGTACTCTACTGGCCACTTTAGGTGTTGCAGCTTGTTGGTGCTCGGACATACAGACACAGAGACAGACAGACAGACGAGGTTGAATACCTCGTTGGCCTTGTTGTTATTGTCTCCACCAGGCCGAAGGCATGGGGAGAGAGTATGTTTTGCACTCCGTCCGTCAGTCCGTGTGTCCGTGTGTCCGTCCGTCCGTGTGTCCGTGTGTCCGTCCGTCCGTGTGTCCGTCCGTCTGTGAACTGTCCTCCTATCTCCACCAGAACAACCTCGACAGAGACTGCCCTGCTGGCAGTGACGGAGTCGCTCCATGCCGCTAGAGCGAACTCTCTCTCCTCCGTCCTGATACTCCTGGACCTGTCTGCAGCGTTCGACACGGTGAACCATCAGATCCTCCTCTCCACCCTCGAGGGGATGGGTGTCTCAGGCTCTGCACTCTCCCTGTTTGCATCCTACCTGACGGGTCGCTCCTACCAGGTGATGCTGAGAGGGTCTGTGTCAGAACCACACAGGCTCACAACTGGGGTTCCCCAAGGCTCGGTTCTGGGTCCTCTTCTTTTCTCTCTCTACACTACATCTCTGGGTGCTGTCATCCACTCCCATGGCTTTTCCTACCACTGCTATGCCGATGACACCCAGCTGATCCTCTCATTCCCCCCCTCTGATACCCAAGTGGAGGCACGCATTGCTGCTTGTCTGGCTGACATCTCGGCGTGGATGTCGACAAACCACCTGAAGCTCAACCTGGACAAGACCGAGCTGATGTTCCTCCCGGGGAAGGGCTGTCCGCACCGAGACATGGCCATCACCATTGATAATGCTGTGGTGACCTCAACTCGGACTGCGAAAAATCTGGGTGTGACCCTGGACGATCAACTGACGTTCTCGGCAAACATCGCATCAGTGACAAGGTCCTGCAGATTCCTCCTCTACAACATCAGGAGGATTCGCCCCTTCCTCACGGAGAAGGCAGCCCAGGTGCTCATCCAGGCTCTCGTCATCTCCCGCCTGGACTACTGCAACTCCCTCCTTGCTGGTGCTCCGGCATCTGCCATCAGACCTCTGGAGCTTGTTCAGAAAGCTGCGGCTCGTCTGGTGTTCAACCGCCCCAAGTTCTCCCACACAACCATCCTTCTCCGTTCTCTACACTGGCTCCCCGTAGCGGCCCGCATCCAGTTCAAAACCCTGGTGTTAGCCTATAGGGCAGTGAAAGGAACAGCTCCTTCCTACCTCCGGGCTATGGTCGATGCCTACACCCCTGCCCGACCACTTCGGTCTGCCACCTCGGGGCGACTGATTGCCTCGTCACTCAAGGGTCCTTCTGGCCGATCCACACGGTCACGACTCTTTTCTGTTCTGGCCCCACAGTGGTGGAATGAACTCCCCACTGATGTTAGGACAGCAGAGTCACTGCCCATATTTCGCCGCAGGTTGAAAACCCACCTCTTCAGGAAACACTACCCTTCCTCTCTGCCTGACCTACT
Organism: Electrona antarctica; assembly: GCF_951216825.1. Classification (NCBI taxonomy): domain Eukaryota; kingdom Metazoa; phylum Chordata; class Actinopteri; order Myctophiformes; family Myctophidae; genus Electrona; species Electrona antarctica. The sequence goes on from NW_027638220.1 coordinate 52,229, forward strand.
TGTTGTTAACTAGTTGTACGAACGCTTGTTTTCTATTGTTGTATTGTTTATTGGATCTTGTTTAGTCGATACACTTAATTGTTTTAGCTCATGCTCATTTGATCTAGCTATTTTGTCTCATCTGTTTAAGGAAATAGGTAGCTGATATATTGCACTTTTACCTTAGCGCTAGGTATACTCTTGGTTGCTTGTTTTTGCAGAAAATGCACTAAAGACTTCTGGTGATTAGTAGTTTTTGTTCCCTACCTATGTTGAATACACTTATTGTAAGTCGCTTTGGATAAAAGCGTCTGCTAAATGACTGTAATGTAATGTAATGTAATGTGAACAGCTAATCTCCGGCAAGTTTTTGGACAGTACACCTACAGATTTTGTCCAAACATCACGCACATTGGTACACAGTCTCTCTAGAGCCATTCAACGAAACGGGTTTTTCAGATTTCTCAGACTCCATCCTGATTGGCTAAGATTGTCTTCCAAAGTTTGCAGGAGTGCTCAGTTTCAAACAAAATGCTGCAAATCATGAACACATCGTGTGATTTCCGTGAAATTGCGCACGCACATTCCCACTAGGCCGAGGAAGAAATGCCATGTGAAGATTTTCAACTCAGCCTCATGGTGGCGCTAAAACTGGCCGAAAAGTGTTTTTACCTCCAATTGCACGGATTTGTGGATAACTTTGTATGCCAACTCCCTAGAGGCCAAGGAAAAACCTTTGCCTGGAATTTTTCACATCTGCTCTTTATAGCGCCACCAGGAGGCCGACATATGTAAAACACATTTTCTAATATTACTCCTTCAGATGTTATCCAAATTTCACACAAATCGGTACACATGCTCTCCATAGTCATGTGATCAAGACGGGTTTGTTTGATTTCTCATAATCCACCTTCATTGCCTACGATTGGCATCTAAACTTTTCAGGAGTAGGCCGCTTTGTACCCGTTTTCTACAAATCGCCACAACTACTCAACGCAGCGTCCGATTGCGGTGAAACTGTGCATGCATATTCCCACTGGGCTGAGGAAGAAATGCCAGTTTTCAAATCAGCCTCATGGTGGCGCTACAACAGGCAAAGCCGTGTGTCTCACACACACACACACACACACACACACACACACACACACACACACACACACACACACACACATACACACACACACACTCCTGGTGGAGACCTGTGCCCAGAAGGGCACTTTTTTTTTTCAAGCTTTTTTGTACAGCTGTAATGTTGGTGAGTTTGACGTTGTGTAATACAATCAGATAGGACTTTTCTGTTTGGATGTCTGGGCTGTCAATGGGAAACTGCATCTAGTTACTACCCTGCCATTAACTTATATGGCAACATGGCCGCGGTGTGCATATGGTCAATTGCTCCCAATGTGCAGGTTGGTGCCTTGCATGGTTTTTCTTCTGTGTGTGTGTGTGTGTGTGTGTGTGTGTGTGTGTGTGTGTGTGTGTGTGTGTGTGTGTGTGTGTGTGTGTGTGTGTGTGTGTGTGTGTGTGTGAGAGAGAGTGAATGTAATGCACCATCTATGTAAAGCGCCTTGGATAAAGAATCTATATAAATGCACCATTTACCATTTAGTCATACTCCACTTTTAGGTGATCACCCAAACGGTGGTCACCTCATCACCTAAAAGTGGAGTATGATTATGAACAGGCCTTAAGGTTACTGAAGGAGACATTCTGCCTGTGTGTCTTTGGCCTGTTGTGGGCGTTCACCTTGAGGGGAGGAGGGGTGTCGTAGCAATCAGCAGGTTGATAAGGGCAGGTGCAACAAGACACATTTTAATGAATGGGAAACCCACCCAGCATTTGAAACGCGTCATAAACGGTTTCCATGTGCCCAGCCGAGTGGAAAAAAGATTGGTTGAGACTGAAACTACAGTTACATTCACAACATCATGGCATGTCTTCATGATACAATAGGCATGTCACTCAGCACTCTATGGGTAAAAGTAACAGTGTCTCTGGCATATATGGTGGCTGCCAATTTATAGCAGAGACAGATAGAACAGATACTTTGCCAGCCTTTTTGCCTCCTTTTGGGGCATTCCTAGTTGTTGAAACCCTCTAACAACCAGTCTGTGGGTATAATGTCCTAGTTGTTGAAACCCTCTAACAACCAGTCTGTGGGTATAATGTCCTAGTTGTTGAAACCCTCTAACAACCAGTCTGTGGGTATAATGTCCTAGTTGTTGAAACCCTCTAACAACCAGTCTGTGGGTATAATGTCCTAGTTGTTGAAACTCTCTAACAACCAGTCTGTGGGTATAATGTCCTAGTTGTTGAAACCCTCTAACAACCAGTCTGTGGGTATAATGTCCTAGTTGTTGAAACCCTTTAACAACCAGTCTGTGGGTATAATGTCCTAGTTGTTGATACCCTCTGACAACCAGTCTGTGGGTATAATGTCCTAGTTGTTGAAACCCTCTAACAACCAGTCTGTGGGTATAATGTCCTAGTTGTTGAAACCCTCTAACAACCAGTATGTGGGTATAATGTCCTAGTTGTTGAAACCCTCCAACAACCAGTCTGTGGGTATAATGTCCTAGTTGTTGATACCCTCTAACAACCAGTCTGTGGGTATAATGTCTTGCCATCTTCCTCTGCTGTGGTCACATGGTTTACAGTAAACTCATACTGTAATAAAGGTCAGAGTCATATCTGATCCTTCATTCTTTTACAATGTGCCACACACACACACACACACACACACACACACACACACACACACACACACACACACACACACACACACACACACACACACACACACACACACACACACACACACACACACACACACACTGTCAGTGTGCAGGTCAATGTTTAACTAAGGTGTGACACCATGATAACTTGTTCCTGTTCTCACCTCCCAGACTCTAGACTGCAGGGTGTCCAAACTGTGGCCCGGGGTCTAACTTTAGACGGCCCGCAGCTTCATACCTGAACTGTATTTCGAACGGACCGTCCAACAGTATGGGACATTTTTGGGACATTTTTACATTGAAGTTTTGTAGGCTATTTGCTGATTTGTATTTCTGTTTTGCATAGATGTGTGTATTTGTATGTCTTTATAAATGTCTTGATGAATTGAAAACGGAGGATCCTGATGTAAACAAGTCTTCAGGGTGCTTTTTCTGTTTTTATCCTCATAGCAGTTTTTGTATTGACCTATACTTTTTTGAAATGTACCCATTCTACAAACTGTTAATAACATTTTCAATCAATCAATCAATCAATAAATCAATCAATCAATCAACCTGGGTATGTACCCAGGGTATAACCAGTAAGACGCCTAAGGGCGACCTAAAGGGCCCTCCTGGGCGGAAACTACAGGCTGAGGCAGTTTTGTCCAGCTTTTAGTGTACACAACACAACACAACACAACACAACACAAGACAACACAACACAAATATTAAATGCCATTGACAATGAATGGACCATTTTGAGTGTTTGTGTACACACAAACATTGCATAACACAAACATTGATAAGGTGAGGACGCAAATTGTGATTGGCTGGCATGAGATGTATGATGATACCGTAAGAGCGCCCCTCACTTCACATGGGTGTGATTTTATTTTAAATAAATCCAAAGTTCACACACTTCTAGTGGTCAGAGGCCAAATAACCAATATGAAGGTTGCTCACAGACACTTGTTTGGGGGTTAGGAACACATTTCTGAGACATTTGGACCTTTACAAGAAATGTCCCATAGGGAAATTGACAAATAGGTTTTAACGTCAAACAAAGACCATTATCTATTGAACCAAACATCAGAGAAATATGACACTTGCAGCTTTAGAAGCACCTGTTCCATACCTTTCTTTTCATATAAGCTAACCCTAGTGATAGTTAGTGTTACCCAGAGAAATATGACCTTTGGTCACTTTCTGACCATGTGCTTGTTGTCCATCAATCAATCAATCAATTAACCATATATTCATGTCCACACAAATGAGAGCATACAAGTATTATAGGAGGCAGTAAAGGGGCCAGACGGCGGCCATCTTGCCATCAGAATACAATATTGGTATTTAATGACCATATAGTCATAAAAGCTTCCTCTAGGCTGGGGTCAAAGGTGCATGCAACAGTAGCTCAGCGGTAGAGTGGCCGGTAGAACAGCCGGATGGGAACCGTGAGGTTCCCAGTTCGATCCCTGTGGGCTCCCCCAGAGTTAGTTCCCCCAGAGTTAGTTAGCACCCGATGAGCAGGTTGGTGCCTTGCATGGTTTACCCCACCATATGTGTATGAATATTAGCTGTCAGACTCTTCATCAACCACAACAACTTTTGGTGTATTAGCTGTCAAAGATCTAAAGATGTCTGGCTTATCACAGAGATGAAACACACAGGGATGTTTAGTACATTCTCACTGAGGACACACCAGTGGCGGGCGGTGCCAAAATGAACCAGGCCTTCAACACCCCCCCCCCCCCCCCCCCACACACACACACACACACACACACACACACACACACACACACACACACACACACACACACACACACACACACACACACACACACACACACACACACAATGGCAACAGTGTTACATAACAACAACCTGTCAGATGTTCTTATACAACACGAAAGCACGCAAAAAACAAATGGAACTGAACCACACTCAGGCTCTCTGTCACACATCCCAGCCAAGCTGCACCAGAACAGGAACACCGGCGGGGACTATATAGTAAACACACGCGCGCACACGCACACACACAGTCAGTCTGTCAGCACGAACAACACCCACAAGTCCACAACCATAGCCTATAAAAGGATCAATCATCAATAAGCTGCGTCGCATCGCGATCGCATGTATATCAATATTATATAAAGATCCTTACCATGGCTGCCTGCATCATACCATGGTCGACCCTGCAAGCTTTTCTTAAAAAGTCCTTCCTTCTCGAAAAAGTTACTGTAAATCCACCACTAAATCTGTTTCTTCTCCTCCTTCAGCCATTTTCCGCGTTTGTTTGTGAGTTAAATCTGTTAATTTAGCTATCTCAGTCAACCCCCCCTATGGTAAACCCATAGATGGGAACTCGCGCAAAAATTGTCCAATGAGAAAAAATAACTGGTGTCACAAGTTATTTTTTCTCATTGGACAATTTTTTCCCCCAGTGATGGGATACAGGCAAGACGCTAACGTCATCAAAGGCCAGCTAGAGTACCCTGGCACTGGAAATAAAACGCCCCGCAGGGCAACCTCGAAATCTGATTGGCTAAGGAACCTGTCAATCTCTATATCGCTCCCATTCATTTCAACTGCAAGGGGAATCACTGGTGATTCTGAAGGCCTGACGGTGGATATTTTTACCCGGAGACAACACAAGGAAATAATCTCATTGGTTAAAAAAACAAACAAGAGCTGTTGTACCTGCACAGAATGGAAGCAGCGCGTCCAGCTTGTCTGAATGAGAGACAGGGCAATGATGGCAGCAAAATAAATACAATATATTTTCGAAAAAATAAATATTTATTATAAAATATAGATTTCTGCATCAGGCAAGTGCAGGGCCAGCAGAGAAGGCCTTGCTGGACCTGACGGCACACCACTGACACACACACACACACACACACACACACACACACACACACACACACACACACACACACACACACACACACACACACACACACACACACACACACACCGAACTCCACTACCTTTTAGGTAACTGTTATTGTAACTCTTTACGTCTGCAATTCAACAACTCTGTTACAATCAGTGAGATTGAAATATGCTTCATAGTATTATAATGTTTATTAGCATCCTGTCATCTACTGTCACTCTGACCTCAGTAAAATAGTATTATAAATTAATGTTTATTAGCATCCAGTCATCTACTGTCACTCTGACCTCAGTAAAATAGGATTATAATGTGTATTAGCATCCAGTCATCTACTGTCACTCTGACCTCAGTAAAATAGTATTATAATGTTTATTAGCATCCAGTCATCTACTGTCACTCTGACCTCAGTAAAATAGCAGAGACTTGACCCGCCCTATTCCACCTCTGATTGGTCCAGCTTAATGGACGAGAGGAGTGATGATTGGTTAAGGTATAGGGTCAGATATCATGGTAAACCAATCTGAGGCAGAGCTGGGCGGGTCTTGTCTTGTCTTCCAGGTGCACTGCACGCACACGCAGGTGTGCACGTGTACACACACACTCACATTGTGTGCGCACACACACACATTGTGTGCGTGTGCACACCAGCCAATCGCTTAAATATTGATTATTCTAGTATATGGTATAAAACACTTCAACAACATTAACCCCTTCACTTCTGTATTCTTAGTAAAACACACCTGGCTCTGTACTTGGGACGCTCGTTTCCCTCTACACCAAATCTCTTTGAGGAAATATCAGATCTACAAGCTCACAATGCATCACGGCATGAAGAAATATCAGATCTACAAGCTCACAATGTGTCACAACATGGAGAAATATCAGATCTACAAGCTCACAATGCGTCACAACATGAAGAAATATCAGATCTACAAGCTCACAATGTGTCACAACATGGAGAAATATCAGATCTACAAGCTCACAATGCGTCACAACATGAAAAAATATCAGATCTACAAGCTCACAATGTGTCACAACATGGAGAAATATCAGATCTACAAGCTCACAATGCGTCACAACATGAAACAATATCAGATCTACAAGCTCACAATGCGTCACAACAAAGCCAAACGTTCCCCCCAGAATAAAATAGGCTCTCTGGAGTGGTTAACATTCTTAACCAAATTCCAATTCCCAAAATCTCTGCCTCTCACTCACTCACGCCAGAATGTTATGGTGAAATTGGTGACCTGCTGAAATACGTGACCATCTTGTGGACTTCACATAACTTACATGGAGGTCTTTAAATACGTGGCCTGAATACCGCAGGTTGAACTAAACAAACCACAATGATTTACATTCAGACACTGATGTTATGTCTACACGATTGTCACATATTTCAGCAGGTCACCAATTCCACCGTAACACCTCCATGCTGGAGTGAGTGAGTGGCAGAGATTATGGCTATTGGAATTCAGCTAAAGGGACAGTTCACCCCCAAAATGACTTTTTGTCTATGGACTACTCTCCCCATGGAGACTTGAATCCATGGTTATTTTATTGTTTGTTTGTTTTCGTCACATTCCTAAACCAATCATTTTATGAGAAGCAGCGTTTCCGGTAGGAGACACAAAGAGTCTCCTTTGTGTCTCCACAAGTTATTTTAATGCTATCCCTTTAACCCATTTTGACCTGAGAATGATTCTACAAATGTCTTCTAAATCCTGAAAGTTTTCTGAAAAACCCTATGTTTCTATGTCAACATTTTCATGTCAAGGACCACCAAAAATATATGTAATTGGCCGCCGACCCCCATCTGAAAAAATGTTTTGTTCCAGTGACCACCCAGAGGCAAAGATTTGAGTTAAAAACTCTCTGAAAGAATATATTCAAAGATTTGCGCCACTTTTTCACGATTTTTCAAAAATTGCAGACCTACAAGCTCGTAGCGCGGCGCTACGAGCTACGAGGGGTTCTTGCCCAAAATGGGTTAACACCAGACTAGAGAGATTATTGCTATAGTGTATATTTTAAAATCACTTACCCTGCAATAATCTTTATGCTACACCAGACTAGAGAGATTATTGCTATAATGAATGGTTTAAAATCACTTACCCTGCAATAATCTTTATGCTTTTATCCGACGTGGCAAAAAACAAAATGGCGTCCAGACGCTTCAGTTGACTGTGAATCAACACACTTACAGTTCTGTCATACTGGAGGTGGTGTTGTTGCAACAAGAACCTATGAATGATGACACCATGTGATACATTGACCTGCAACCAGCACACACACACACACGCACACACACACACACACACACACACACACACACACACACACACACACACACACACACACACACACACACACACACACACACACACCACACACCACACACCACACACACACACTGTCAGTGTGCAGGTCAATGTTTAACTAAGGTGTGACACCATGATAACTTGTTCCTGTTCTCACCTCCCAGACTCTAGACTGCAGGGTGTCCAAACTGTGGCCCGGGGTTTAACTTTAGACGGCCCGCGGCTTCATACCTGAACTGTATTATGAACGGCCCCGTCCAACAGTATGGGACATTTTTGGGACATTTTTACATTGACGTTTTGTATTTGCTGATTTGTATTTCTGTTTTGCATAGATGTGTGTATTTGTATGTCTTTATAAATGTCTTGATGGATTGAAAATGGAGGACACTGATGTAAACAAGTCTTCAGAGTGCTTATTCTGTTTTTATCCTCACAGCAGTTTTTGTATTGACCTGTACTTTCTTTGAAATGTACCCATTCTACAAACTGTTAATAACATTTTCAATCAATCAATTAATCAATCAATCAATCAATCAATCAATCAATCAATCAATCAATCAATCAATCAATCAACCTGGGTATTTCCCAGGGTATAACCAGTAAGACGCCTAAGGGAGAGAAGCGACCTCGCCCTAAAGGGCCTCCTGGGCGGAAACTACAGGCTGAGGCAGTTTTGTCCAGCTTTTAACACATTTTTTATCCCAACACAAATATTAAATGCCATTGACAATGAATGGACCATTTTGAGTGTTTGTGTAAACACAAACATTGCATAACACAACATTTCTACGATCTACGCAAATTGTGATTGGCCGGCATGAGATGATGTATGATGATACTGTAAGAGAGCCCCTCACTTCACATGGGTGTGATTTTATTTTAAATTCAAATCCAAATGTCACCCACTTCTAGTGGTCAGAGGCCAAATAACCAATATGAAGGTTGTTCACAGACACTTGTTTGGGGGTTAGGAACACATTTCTGAGACATTTGGACCTTTACAAGAAATGTCCCATAGGGGAATTGACAAATAGGTTTTAACGTCAAACAAAGACCATTATCTATTGAACCAAACATCAGAGAAATATGACACTTGCAGCTTTAGAAGCACCTGTTCCATACCTTTCTTTTCATATAAGCTAACCCTAGTGATAGTTAGTGTTACCCAGAGAAATATGACCTTTGGTCACTTTCTGACCATGTGCTTGTTGTCCATCAATCAATCAATCAATCAATTAACCATATATTCATGTCCACACAAATGAGAGCATACAAGTATTATAGGAGGCAGTAAAGGGGCCAGACGGCGGCCATCTTGCCATCAGAATACAATATTGGTATTTAATGACCATATAGTCATAAAAGCTTCCTCTAGGCTGGGGTCAAAGGTGCATGCAACAGTAGCTCAGCGGTAGAGTGGCCGGTAGAACAGCCGGATGGGAACCGTGAGGTTCCCAGTTCGATCCCTGTGGGCTCCCCCAGAGTTAGTTCCCCCAGAGTTAGTTAGCACCCGATGAGCAGGTTGGTGCCTTGCATGGTTTACCCCACCATATGTGTATGAATATTAGCTGTCAGACTCTTCATCAACCACAACAACTTTTGGTGTATTAGCTGTCAAAGATCTAAAGATGTCTGGCTTATCACAGAGATGAAACACACAGGGATGTTTAGTACATTCTCACTGAGGACACACCAGTGGCGGGCGGTGCCAAAATGAACCAGGCCTTCAACACCCCCCCCCCCCCACACACACACACACACACACACACACACACACACACACACACACACACACACACACACACACACACACAATGGCAACAGTGTTACATAACAACAACCTGTCAGATGTTCTTATACAACACGAAAGCACGCAAAAAACAAATGGAACTGAACCACACTCAGGCTCTCTGTCACACATCCCAGCCAAGCTGCACCAGAACAGGAACACCGGCGGGGACTATATAGTAAACACACGCGCGCACACGCACACACACAGTCAGTCTGTCAGCACGAACAACACCCACAAGTCCACAACCATAGCCTATAAAAGGATCAATCATCAATAAGCTGCGTCGCATCGCGATCGCATGTATATCAATATTATATAAAGATCCTTACCATGGCTGCCTGCATCATACCATGGTCGACCCTGCAAGCTTTTCTTAAAAAGTCCTTCCTTCTCGAAAAAGTGACTGTAAATCCACCACTAAATCTGTTTCTTCTCCTCCTTCAGCCATTTTCCGCGTTTGTTTGTGAGTTAAATCTGTTAATTTAGCTATCTCAGTCAACCCCCCCTATGGTAAACCCATAGATGGGAACTCGCGCAAAAATTGTCCAATGAGAAAAAATAACTGGTGTCACAAGTTATTTTTTCTCATTGGACAATTTTTTCCCCCAGTGATGGGATACAGGCAAGACGCTAACGTCATCAAAGGCCAGCTAGAGTACCCTGGCACTGGAAATAAAACGCCCCGCAGGGCAACCTCGAAATCTGATTGGCTAAGGAACCTGTCAATCTCTATATCGCTCCCATTCATTTCAACTGCAAGGGGAATCACTGGTGATTCTGAAGGCCTGACGGTGGATATTTTTACCCGGAGACAACACAAGGAAATAATCTCATTGGTTAAAAAAACAAACAAGAGCTGTTGTACCTGCACAGAATGGAAGCAGCGCGTCCAGCTTGTCTGAATGAGAGACAGGGCAATGATGGCAGCAAAATAAATACAATATATTTTCGAAAAAATAAATATTTATTATAAAATATAGATTTCTGCATCAGGCAAGTGCAGGGCCAGCAGAGAAGGCCTTGCTGGACCTGACGGCACACCACTGACACACACACACACACACACACACACACACACACACACACACACACACACACACACACACACACACACACACACACCGAACTCCACTACCTTTTAGGTAACTGTTATTGTAACTCTTTACGTCTGCAATTCAACAACTCTGTTACAATCAGTGAGATTGAAATATGCTTCATAGTATTATAATGTTTATTAGCATCCTGTCATCTACTGTCACTCTGACCTCAGTAAAATAGTATTATAAATTAATGTTTATTAGCATCCAGTCATCTACTGTCACTCTGACCTCAGTAAAATAGGATTATAATGTGTATTAGCATCCAGTCATCTACTGTCACTCTGACCTCAGTTAAATAGTATTATAATGTTTATTAGCATCCAGTCATCTACTGTCACTCTGACCTCAGTAAAATAGCAGAGACTTGACCCGCCCTATTCCACCTCTGATTGGTCCAGCTTAATGGACGAAAGGAGTGATGATTGGTTAAGGTATAGGGTCAGATATCATGGTAAACCAATCTGAGGCAGAGCTGGGCGGGTCTTGTCTTGTCTTCCAGGTGCACTGCACGCACACGCAGGTGTGCACGTGTACACACACACTCACATTGTGTGCGCACACACACACATTGTGTGCGTGTGCACACCAGCCAATCGCTTAAATATTGATTATTCTAGTATATGGTATAAAACACTTCAACAACATTAACCCCTTCACTTCTGTATTCTTAGTAAAACACACCTGGCTCTGTACTTGGGACGCTCGTTTCCCTCTACACCAAATCTCTTTGAGGAAATATCAGATCTACAAGCTCACAATGCATCACGGCATGAAGAAATATCAGATCTACAAGCTCACAATGCGTTACAACATGAAGAAATATCAGATCTACAAGCTCACAATGTGTCACAACATGGAGAAATATCAGATCTACAAGCTCACAATGCGTTACAACATGAAGAAATATCAGATCTACAAGCTCACAATGCGTCACAACATGAAGAAATATCAGATCTACAAGCTCACAATGCGTCACAACATGAAAAAATATCAGATCTACAAGCTCACAATGTGTCACAACATGGAGAAATATCAGATCTACAAGCTCACAATGCGTCACAACATGAAAAAATATCAGATCTACAAGCTCACAATGCGTCACAACAAAGCCAAACGTTCCCCCCAGAATAAAATAGGCTCTCTGGAGTGGTTAACATTCTTAACCAAATTCCAATTCCCAAAATCTCTGCCTCTCACTCACTCACGCCAGAATGTTATGGTGAAATTGGTGACCTGCTGAAATACGTGACCATCTTGTGGACTTCACATAACTTACATTGAGGTCTTTAAATACGTGGCCTGAATACCGCAGGTTGAACTAAACAAACCACAATGATTTACATTCAGACACTGATGTTATGTCTACACGATTGTCACATATTTCAGCAGGTCACCAATTCCACCGTAACACCTCCATGCTGGAGTGAGTGAGTGGCAGAGATTATGGCTATTGGAATTCAGCTAAAGGGACAGTTCACCCCCAAAATGACTTTTTGTCTATGGACTACTCTCCCCATGGAGACTTGAATCCATGGTTATTTTATTGTTTGTTTGTTTTCGTCACATTCCTAAACCAATCATTTTATGAGAAGCAGCGTTTCCGGTAGGAGACACAAAGAGTCTCCTTTGTGTCTCCACAAGTTATTTTAATGCTATCCCTTTAACCCATTTTGACCTGAGAATGATTCTACAAATGTCTTCTAAATCCTGAAAGTTTTCTGAAAAACCCTATGTTTCTATGTCAACATTTTCATGTCAAGGACCACCAAAAATATATGTAATTGGCCACCGACCCCCATCTGAAAAAATGTTTTGTTCCAGTGACCACCCAGAGGCAAAGATTTGAGTTAAAAACTCTCTGAAAGAATATATTCAAAGATTTGCGCCACTTTTTCACGATTTTTCAAAAATTGCAGACCTACAAGCTCGTAGCGCGGCGCTACGAGCTACGAGGGGTTCTTGCCCAAAATGGGTTAACACCAGACTAGAGAGATTATTGCTATAGTGTATATTTTAAAATCACTTACCCTGCAATAATCTTTATGCTACACCAGACTAGAGAGATTATTGCTATAGTGTATATTTTAAAATCACTTACCCTGCAATAATCTTTATGCTACACCAGACTAGAGAGATTATTGCTATAGTGTATATTTTAAAATCACTTACCCTGCAATAATCTTTATGCTACACCAGACTAGAGAGATTATTGCTATAGTGAATGGTTTAAAATCACTTACCCTGCAATAATCTTTATGCTACACCAGACTAGAGAGATTATTGCTATAGTGAATGGTTTAAAATCACTTACCCTGCAATAATCTTTATGCTACACCAGACTAGAGAGATTATTGCTATAGTGAATGGTTTAAAATCACTTACCCTGCAATAATCTTTATGCTTTTATCCGACGTGGCAAAAAACAAAATGGCGTCCAGACGCTTCAGTTGACTGTGAATCAACACACTTACAGTTCTGTCATACTGGAGGTGGTGTTGTTGCAACAAGAACCTATGAATGATGACACCATGTGATACATTGACCTGCAACCAGCACACACACACACACGCACACACACACACACACACACACACACACACACACACACACACACACACACACACACACACACACACACACACACCACACACCACACACCACACACCACACACACACACTGTCAGTGTGCAGGTCAATGTTTAACTAAGGTGTGACACCATGATAACTTGTTCCTGTTCTCACCTCCCAGACTCTAGACTGCAGGGTGTCCAAACTGTGGCCCGGGGTTTAACTTTAGACGGCCCGCGGCTTCATACCTGAACTGTATTATGAACGGCCCCGTCCAACAGTATGGGACATTTTTGGGACATTTTTACATTGACGTTTTGTATTTGCTGATTTGTATTTCTGTTTTGCATAGATGTGTGTATTTGTATGTCTTTATAAATGTCTTGATGGATTGAAAATGGAGGACACTGATGTAAACAAGTCTTCAGAGTGCTTATTCTGTTTTTATCCTCACAGCAGTTTTTGTATTGACCTGTACTTTCTTTGAAATGTACCCATTCTACAAACTGTTAATAACATTTTCAATCAATCAATTAATCAATCAATCAATCAATCAATCAATCAACCAATCAATCAATCAATCAATCAATCAATCAACCTGGGTATTTCCCAGGGTATAACCAGTAAGACGCCTAAGGGAGAGAAGCGACCTCGCCCTAAAGGGCCTCCTGGGCGGAAACTACAGGCTGAGGCAGTTTTGTCCAGCTTTTAACACATTTTTTATCCCAACACAAATATTAAATGCCATTGACAATGAATGGACCATTTTGAGTGTTTGTGTAAACACAAACATTGCATAACACAACATTTCTACGATCTACGCAAATTGTGATTGGCCGGCATGAGATGATGTATGATGATACTGTAAGAGAGCCCCTCACTTCACATGGGTGTGATTTTATTTTAAATTCAAATCCAAATGTCACCCACTTCTAGTGGTCAGAGGCCAAATAACCAATATGAAGGTTGTTCACAGACACTTGTTTGGGGGTTAGGAACACATTTCTGAGACATTTGGACCTTTACAAGAAATGTCCCATAGGGGAATTGACAAATAGGTTTTAACGTCAAACAAAGACCATTATCTATTGAACCAAACATCAGAGAAATATGACACTTGCAGCTTTAGAAGCACCTGTTCCATACCTTTCTTTTCATATAAGCTAACCCTAGTTAGTGTTACCCAGAGAAATATGACTTTTGGTCACTTTCTGACCATGTGCTTGTTGTCCATCAATCAATCAATCAATCAATCAATCAATCAATCAATCAATCAATCAGTCCATACAAAATCACACTGGCATCGGGTGTGTCTTTGAAAGGCCTTTCTTAGTGTACCGGTATGTGGTTCAGTGCTGACACAAATAAAACCCTTTGAATCATTTCAACATTGCAATGGACAGATCATGCTAAGGCCCAGGCCACATGTCTATGGATCTTTTGCAAAACGCACATTTCTCTGTGCGTTTGGGCCTTTCAGCCACACGCAAACGGCGTTTTCGGCCAAACGGAGGTTTTTGGAAACGGATTAATAAGTGAAGATTTTCGAAAATATCCAGATCAGTGGATCTGTGTAGTCATGCGAAACGGAGCATCATCGTTTTGAGAAACGATGATGTCACCGCTTATTAGCGCTGACATTGCCGTCCAAAGTTTTCAGGAGTGGCCCGTTTTGTTCAAAATGCTGCACATGTCCTGCTCATCCATAATTCTATCCTCAGAGATGCTATGAGTGATCTGGCTCTGCATTTCCTCAACAAAAGAACATTGTTGCAAAAAACAAACAAACAAACATGTTTATATTACTCCTAAACATTTTGCCAAACATCTCACACAGTCCTATCCTCCTGGTGGAGACCTGTGCCCAGAAGGGCACTTTTTCTAGTTAATATTGTTAATATATTGTTATTATTATTATTATTACCTGTTTGGCCTCTCGTGGAAAAGACACTTGTAAAACTGTGATGCATTTCACTCCAATGCCATATAAAGACATGTGAATCCCTAGACTCCTTCAAAACCGCTCTCAAAGAGCACCTACGGACAGCTGCAATGGACCCTGATGTTAACCAGTGTTTTTTGGCAGCACATTTTGATTTTAGTTTTAGTCAAAGTCTCTTCAATAGTTTTAATTTAGTTTCAGTCACATTTTAGTCACCTGGAATGTTTTAGTGTTAGTCTAGTTTTAGTTCACTAAATATAAGATTTTAGTCGACTAAATCTCCACTTGATTTAGTAGACTAAAATGTACTTTGGTGAGCCGTGATGCCGTCGTAATGACTGATTTTACACTTGCTGAAAATAGCTGATCTACAAGCTCACAACGCGTTGCGCTGCGACGCGTGAGTTTGTAGATCAGCTATTTTCAGCATGCAACCAAGTGTAAAATTACTTATACTGGATCTCTTGTCCACTAGTCCCTTCCTATAGCATTTTAAAGTCTAGTTTGTATCTGTTGACAAAATTGTTAGTATATTTAGTCATCAGTTTTAGTCATCATAGCTTAGTTTTCATTTAGTTTTCGTCAGTGAAAAAAGGTAGTCGACGAACATTTTTCGTCTTAGTTTTAGTCAACAAAATCAACACTGATGTAAACAAGTCTTAAGTGTGGTTTTATCCTCGTAGCAGTAGATTTTGTATTGACCTGTATACTTTTGTTTGAAATGTACCCATTCTACATACTGTGAAATAAACATTTAAATCAATCAATCATACATGCTGTACCTGTTGATCACAGACGAGGCCTGCCCTCTGGCTGGCTGAAGTGTGTAGAACATCTCCTCAGTGTGAACATTCAGCCAAAATAACCGAGCTACAAGCTCTGGTAAACATTCAGCCAAAATAACAGATCTACAAGCACACAGTGCAATGCATTGTTTGTCAATGGCTAACCGGATAGCCGTTAAAACATCTGAATATACTTATGGGCTTCACGGTTAACTTTATTTAGTTATGGAGAGATGTCATCATTCTAAACACTCAGGGAGGTGCAAGAGAGTTTTCTATGTCCAAGAGAACACTAGATAGATTACATACATTTTGGGTTAAAATAAAATAAATAAAATCAACAACCGTTAATTAAGCTATGGTGTAACCGAATGGAAAATGATCCGTTAGCGACATCCCTAATCACAACATATATCAGAACAGCGATCAGGATATTTAAGCGCCTTGGATAAAGGCACTATATAAATGCACCATTTACCATTTATTTAACACCACAGAAAAAGACAGCAGGAAGTGAAGTCGGGGTTTCAGACATTTTATTGATTCAGAATTCGTTACCATGTTAAAGGTCGTCAGGGCCAGGTGGGTGTGGCCTAGCTTCTTATACACCTGTTAGGTCAGAGTTCAAAGGTCATCAGGGCCAGATCCATGGAATAATGCAATGCATATCTAAATATGTAATGAGGCCGACCAGCTGAAGAGATCACAGATTTGAGGCATTAAGGTTGCTTTTATGACATTTAACTGAGACCATTCATGCTTCTGGAAGATGCTTCTAAACTTGTATTCTATTGCTAGTTTGATCACTTCAAATTAGAGATGCTCCAATAATCGGCCACTGATCAGTGATCAGCCAATATTCAGCATTTACCCTATCTGGAGAAACTGATCTTTTATACAGATTATAAAGAAACAAACAAAAGGGGTTCCCGTTAGTGCTGCACAATTAATCGAAGCAAGAATGGTGCAGCACTAGTTCCTGTCCTGAATGGGTTAGAGTTCAAAGGTCGTGTTACCGTTCCGATGAGGAAGTAAACCAAAGTCTCTTTGGGAACGATTTGTTTCAACTCCTCCGACCTCTAAAAGCAAACACAGAGTCTCCTGTACTGACCGTGATGCAGCGAACGTCTGCACACACATTGCTTCTGTGTGTCTTGTAACGTCAGGTCACGAGCGCGCGCGTGTGTGTGTGCGCGTGTGTGCATGGTGTTCATATATTCAAACAGGTATAAGGACTAGTCATTATAATTATCATACATACCACTCCAATATGACAGAGAAGTACTGACGACTGAGGGTTGATACTCAGAGCTTTCTTGAAGTGAATTTCTGCAAAGTTGAACTTCTCCTGCTTGTAGTAGATCATCCCTAAACCATACCTACAGCGCACGCGCACACGCACGCACACACACACACACACACACACACACACACACACACACACACACACACACACACACACACACACACAAATAGTGTTTCCAGTATGGCATTTGTGGACATATTTACCAGGCATTGTGTAACTATGATTCCTTTTTTTCGTAACCCAATTATTTTCACCCGGTGTCAATTGCCTAAACTGTAATCCTGGGCGTTACTCTCCCTCTGCCAACCTGGGGAGAGCCCTGAACTGAGCTCACGCTTCCTTCAATGCATGAGGAGTGAGCAGGCCACTTCTTTTCACCTGACAGCAGGGAGTTTCCCCAGTTGGACATAGTGTGTGGAAGGAACACGTTATTCCAACAAGTTCCTTTCCCCTCCATCAGGCGCCCCGGCTGGCCAGGGGGAGGCAGTACAGAACCCAGGATTACTGCATGTTTTTGAGGAGCGCTAGCCCCTCCTATATACAGCTTTTTGTCCCAACTCGTGTCACATTTGCCATTGACAAAGAAAGGAGAATTTACATCATGTGTGTCTCAGCAAATCGACATGTTACGTCATGATGATGTACGATGATAAGAGCGCCCCTCACGTCACACGGGTGTGATTTTTTTATTGTGAGGGTACCTCGGGGAGAACATGTGAGGGTATCTACCCTAGGGGACACGGGGAGAACATGTGAGGGTACCTACCCTAGGGGACACGGGGAGAACATGTGAGGGTACCTACCCTAGGGGACACGGGGAGATGTGAGGGTACCTACCCTAGGGGACACGGGGAGAACATGTGAGGGTACCTACCCTAGGGGACACGGGGAGAACATGTGAGGGTACCTACCCTAGGGGACAGTGTCTAATGTTGACTCTAATAATAATAATAATAATAATAATAATAATTACCAGGCATTGTAGTGTCTACTGTTGACTAATAGCGTTCCTGCAGCAGGATAAGGCTTTGTCCAACTCCTCCGTCAAAACAAACTTGTGTCAGAGCAGAGTGTAGGCAAAGCTGGGGTCCACCTGGGGAGGGAGCCAGAGAGACAATTTACAATCTTAATCCAGAACGATTCACAGTAAGCAACAACAACACATGGTAATACATCACATACATAGAAATAGTCATCATGAACCATAAGCAAGCTAAGAACCTAACAGTGAAATATCTATATAATGAAACATGCATATAAATATAGTGCTGTGTCTACATAAAATGCTATCTTAGTTACATAAGTTGAGCCTTTGCATGATAGAGACACTAACAGTTACTATGACTAGAGTGAGACAGAAACAGTAATTGCTCTAAGACAGTGGTTTTCAACCAGTGGTCCGGGGACCACCAGTGGTCCTTGGGTGGGTTCCAGGTGGTCTCCATGCTAAATGATGGAGAGTTGCTAACAAAATGGACTCTAATAGATATTTAACTCTTAAGACCATAAAATGAAACCAAATGGACCCGTACCATTTGGTTTCACTTTATGCTCTCAAGAGTTCAATTGTCAAACATCTGCATCAGTTAATTTACACAATTCTACACAAAGTCTACACAATTAGAGAATGTAGAATAATTATTTTGATCAACGTTTGCCTGTCATCTCTCCTAATGGTAGCAACATCAATACAGCATGAACTAAAAAACATGGCAGTGATGTATCCCAAGGTCATCTGGGTTTCAGGTCTGTCATCATAATACCCCTCACTCAGGTGACCCAGCCGAGGTGATCAGGTCCCGACTTACGTCACAGTAGCTACCCTCGATCAGTCCCATTAGGGAAAGACAGGGTCACACAGTCCGCTGCTCCCGAACTACTCTGCCAGGACTGGAGGTCTGGCCCGTGGAAGGACTAGGCTCTGTGGGTTGTCTCCTGTCCGGGCCCCTCCTACGTCTCACCAGGTCCACTCCTGCTCTCACCAGGTGCAGTGCAGGACCTGTGAGTTGGAATTGTGGATAACATCTTATCCAACGATAACAAAATATTGTTTAGTTTCGGGTCTGAGAGGCTAAATGTCATCAAATGGTGGTCCGTAGCTCAAATTCTGAATAAATAAATAAATAATGGACCTTGATGTGAAAAGGGTTGAAAAGACAGTGGATGGCTGAGTTCACACAACATTAATGTAGTTTTAGGGTCATTCTTAGTAATTATTCTAAGACCGTGTATGACATGGAATAAAGATAAATAAAATCTCAAGACTGAAAATGCAACGATGATATTTTAGGCCGAACGGCTTAAATAGCGGGGAACGCGGGTTACGCAGTAGAACTGTTAACTGAGACCATTCGTGTTTGTGGAAGATGCTTCTAAACTTGTATTCTATTGCTAGTTTGATCACTTCAAATACTCTTTCGAATTACCGAAAATAGCAGATCTACAGCCGATCTACAAGCTCACAACACATTCCACGGCAACTTGTTGTGAGCTTGTAGATTAACCAGAATGTAGTTTTCGGGTCATTCTTTGAGGGCCGGAAGGCCATCAAATAAAACAAAAAATAATGAATTTAACTAAACCCATTTTGGACTGAGACCGATTCTAAAAACGTCTTCTAAATCCTGACCTAAGTTTTCTGGAAAAACTTAAAATATTTATAAAGCAGCATAAATTTTTTTTGTAATTTTTGCATACTGTACATATTGTACAGAACCCCAAAAGGGGTTCCTGTCCAGAATGAGTTAAAGGTTAAAGATGATGTAATTTGAATATAGTGCAAGCTATAAGTTTGGTGTAACTATCGCTTATTTCACAAAATGGAAAATTACAAACATATTTGTAATTTTGTACAATGTAAAATTGGTCTGGATATTTGTCACATTCAGCTCGTTTGTGAAACAAGCTTGTATACATCTGGAAAACCCTTATTTGTATTGTAATAAGATTAGAGAGACCCACTAAGAGAAACCTGTGTGTGGAACGAGTTTCTTATTTTTTTCTTGCATTGATCTACGTCCTAGACTCTTCTCCCTTCTCTAAAACACCCTGGACAACGCTCCACATGTCCTAGACTCTTCTCCCTTCTCTAAAACACCCTGGACAACGCTCCACACGTCCTAGACTCTTATCCCTTCTCTAAAACACCCTGGACAACGCTCCACACATCCTAGACTCTTCTCCCTTCTCTAAAACACCCTGGACAACGCTCCACATGTCCTAGACTCTTATCCCTTCTCTAAAACACCCTGGACAACGCTCCACACGTCCTAGACTCTTATCCCTTCTCTAAAACGCCCTGGACGTTGTTCTGAATGTTAGAAGGACGTGTGTGTGTGTGTGTGTGTGTGTGTGTGTGTGTGTGTGTGTGTGTGTGTGTGTGTGTGTGTGTGTGTGTGTGTGTGTGTGTTGTAGTTGCAACCGAAGGTCGCAGTTAACTATGGAATTGCACATTTCCCGTCAGTGTGTGTGTTAGTCACACCCCAGGTGAGAGAGCATGTGATATCACGTGTCATCAGGGATGGAGATCCCAGATGTCATCAATATTAAGCCCATATATGGAGATCCCTGATGCCATCAATATTGACCAGCAACTCTACATCTGACCTCAAAACTCATACTCTTAGAACTCCATATATGGAGCTGACCTGTTCTGACATTCCATATGTTGATCCTTCCCCATCCATCCTTCCTCTTCGATGTCTCCCTTTTGACTGATACCTGTCCATTTAAACTCTAGACGGGCCTGTTGACTGATACCTGTCCATTTAAACTCTAGACGGGCCTTTTGACTGATACCTGTCCATTTAAACTCTAGACGGGCCTGTTGACTGATACCTGTCCATTTAAACTCTAGACGGGCCTTTTGACTGATACCTGTCCATTTAAACTCTAGACGGGCCTGTTGACTGATACCTGTCCATTTAAACTCTAGACGGGCCTGTTGACTGATACCTGTCCATTTAAACTCTAGACGGGCCTGTTGACTGATACCTATCCATTTAAACTCTAGACGGGCCTGTTGACCGATACCTGTCCATTTAAACTCTAGACGGGCCTGTTGACTGATACCTGTCCATTTAAACTCTAGACGGGCCTGTTGACTGATACCTGTCCATTTAAACTCTAGACGGCCTGTTGACTGATTGATACCTGTCCATTTAAACTCTAGACGGGCCTGTTGACTGATACCTGTCCATTTCAACTCTAGACGGGCCTGTTGACTGATACCTGTCCATTTAAACTCTAGACGGGCCTGCACCAAAGTTATTAGTGCAGCCGCGCCCGGCAGCCGGCGAAAACTAGAGTTCTCAACAGGCCCGAAAATTAGGCGGATGCGTGCACGCAACCTCGAGGTCGATTCTCACCCTCAGGTGTCTTACTGGTAGTGTGTGTGTGTGTGTGTGTGTGTGTGTGTGTGTGTGTGTGTGTGTGTGTGTGTGTGTGTGTGTGTGTGTGTGTGTGTGTGTGTGTGTGTGTGTATATATATACACCTGTACATATTCGGCCAGTTTAAAGTGTGCGGTAGCGATGTGACTCAACGGTCTGTCTGTGTGTAGTGTGTAGTGTGTAGTCTGTCTGTCTGTCTGTCCGTGCGTGCGTGCGTGCGTGCGTGCGTGCGTGCGTGCGTGCGTGCGTGCGTGCGTGCGTGCGTGCGTGCGTGCATGCGTACCTGTAAGTATTCAGCCAGCTCATAGTGTGCTGTAGCGATGTGACTCAACACCCAGCCTGTGTTGTAGTGGTGAGACAGCAGAGAGGAGAGAACGCTGACCACTTCTCTGCTGTTGTACGAACACAGAGCCAGGTAGCCTTTACCCAGATCCCTTAGTACGCTGAGTAGACCATCTGTAAAACATACAATATATACATATATATACATACACATAAATATATATATACACATCAACCTCTGCTGGTGTACGAACACAATCCTAGGTAGCCTTTACCCAAGTCTCTGAGTACTATAATAATAATAATAATATTTATATGGTACCTTTTAAGAACAGGTCACAGTGCTTAACAGAAAATTATATTGAGAAAAACATAGCATGGATCAAAAAGATCAAGAAGAAATTTGTCGATAGAACACAATAGAAGATAACAATAAAATAAAATAAAGTCTGAAATCACATGGGTTAGGGGCTAAATGCAGCTCTGTAAAAATGTGTCTTTAGGAGCGATTTAAAACGGGACACATCAAAATGAATCATCTATTCACGCCATCTACTATAGACTCAGCACTCAATAGATGGAATGATGTGGGAATTAGGTGCTTTAACTCTTTGAGAGTTTCATGGATTTCTATATAGTTTTTAGACTTCTCTATGGCAGAATGGCGTTTTTGAATGATTTATTGAAAGTTCTCTGTTGTGAATGTGTGACAACGAAAGACCTTCAGAGAAAGCTTGGCTTGTCTGCTTCCAGGAAAAAAATGAACTGAGTTGATAAAATGTTTAGTTGTGGTGTTGGAAGCCATTTAAAAGAGCCTGCATTTACACTGGGTAGTGTTTCTAGGACAACAACAAAAGTTATGACCGGTTGAAGTTTTATTTTCTAAATAACTTTTTTTCTGCTGGGCGTACATAGCCATGCAATATCTCATTTTAAAGGGTGAGTTGTCTAGTTCAATTAAAATAAAATAAAAAGTTTCTCACATGTACCACTGTAGATATTTTGCCATCTATAAATAGCATGGTCAGTCATGATCAATCTGACCTATCCAGCTAAAAGTCCCCCTAGCTCTGAAATGGAACATCATATAAACTCAATTCTTTTTTGGGGTAAAATTAGACATTCTAACGCACATTTTGATATATACCATGTTTACATAGTCTTACCAGTACCGTGTCTATTCATGCATGTATCTCAAAAACCTGTTGTGAAGAAACAGTTTTGATAAAAAACTCATCCAAGGACATTGTTTTGATATGACTTTGTGCCCATGATATGTATCAAAATATAGACTTGAATGTATACTGTATTATAACAAAAAAATTGGGTTCTTACCATCTACCGTTACAGAGTAAATCACAGTTGAAACTCGCTTAGTCAAACCATAAACCTCAGACTAGTGAACAAAATAGCCATGACAGGTCTAACTCATTGTAAAAGCTTGTCTTTTATTTTTTATGACTACTAACATAATACAATTATAATAAATATTACAGAAAATAAATAGGCCTACATACAAAACAGTTGTCCCCAAACTCCCCAGTGTCCCCAAACCACTGCATTCCAGTTGTTCTTGACGGTGTGTGTGTGTGTAGGCTAAATTAAAAAAACAACAACAACTGAAATGAATGAATGCATCCGGTTCAGTGTCGGAGAACTCCATCGCAGTCTTGACTCTTCGTCTTCATCATCATCATCATCATCATCATCATCCTCCTCCTCCGATGCCAGTTCTAAATATATAAAAATAAACATTTAGCTGTAGTCAGCCCGGCCAATAGCCAGTTGGGGGGGGGGGGGGGGACGTAGGCTATCTGACATCATCGTCATCATCATCATCACACGGAGACACACTAAACAATGTACAATCATGATTGTATACAATATACAATGAATGCAATTATCATGCAAGCTCAGACGTCAATGAAACGTCATACAGATCTTATATAATACGCTACTGTTAGCTTCACTCCCCGTCCCCCCTCCGATCCTTGTAGCAACGTCATCATAAACACGCGTTGCTTCAGTAAACGATGCATGTTTGTTCTCCGTCTTTGTAGACAGTAAATAAAAGGAGCGAACATTACTCTAAAGATCAGATCGCCTATAAGGCACGCTACAATATAAAATACTTGTACTGCCATGCGTGCATGCCTGCTACGATACATTTGTACTGCACCAACCAACCGATCGACACCAACCCCCCCCTCCAGCCCTTAGCCAGCACCAATGCACCGACCAACACCATTAGCCAGCACCTTCGGTGCTGGCTAATGGCTGGGGGCCATCGTGGTGAGTCATTCTGGCGTCATGATCTGACTAGTAGTAGTAATTATCCAAGCATCTATTTGTAGCGATCATCTTATGATTTCTGATCACTATAGAAGGGCATTTTCTACAATAAGATTACCTCAAAACATTCCGGGTTGATTCATCAAAAACTGTGAAGACGCCAATTGGCGTCATTGATCATTTACGGAATTCTGATGAAGACGCCAATTGGCGTCTTTCATCTTCTAAGGGTTAAGGACTTGTACAAGGACAATACATTCCATAGTTTTTCCTCCCTCTGTGCTACATTCAATCTTTCCCATAACAACTTCTTTAGATTTCTCCAGATTCGTCAGTTTGTAAGACAGGTATTCAGCTCATTCCCACATCGCCAAAATGACCAGAAATGGGAAAAACTGCTCCTAATGCTACCAACTGAAAATGGGTTTGTTTCAGACTCTTACACATTTATGTCATCTCTTACTGATACCAATACACAAGGGTTAAAAAACAAATGGGAAAGAGAATGAAGTACTGTATTGACAGAGGAGTGGTGGGCAGATGCACTAGTCAACTCAACAATGTGCACGCCTCAGCCTAATTCAACTGAAAGTAGTACATAGAGCTCATCTTAGTAAAGCCAGGGTGGCTGAAATGTATCCTGAGGCAGACTCAAAGTGCGACCGCTGTGCCCAGACACAAGCACATCTCACACACATGTATTGGTCTTGTCCCCAGCTACAGCGATTCTGGTCACTTGTGTTTGTCACACTGTCAGACGTGCTAGAAATTGCACTACAACCCTGTCCATTGATCGCTATATTCGGCACACCGTCAAACCCCATAAGGCATATTCATAGTCTGGTGGTGAGCTGACCACCGGAGCTGAAATAACGTTGAGCGGTGGTGAGTAAAAACAGAGAGAAGGGCTGGAGCGGTGGTTTGCTTTTCACCGCGGCTCGTGACGTCATGTTGTAGTTCGGTGGTCACCCCACCACCGAAAATCCAGACTATGTATGAGCCTTTACAGTACACGAATCAGAAGTTAGAGATTATTGCCTTTGCAACACTGCTAGCTAGAAGAAGAATATTACTATCTTGGAAGTCGCCAAATCCACCCTCTCACTCAATCTGGCTCAATGATGTGATGTACTTCTTAAGTTTAGAAAAAATAAAATTCTCTCTCAGAGGAACCGCCGAAGGCTTCACTAAGGCATGGAGACCCTTTATAGAATACTTCAATATTCGTACCTCCCTGGATTAGACTGCTCGGTGTGACCCAAATGTAGCGGACTGTGGATTTCAGAATTAACAGACAGTGCCTCTCTCACAAGTGTACAATACTCTGACTGTGACCCATGATGTGACCTGTGTTTTTACTTTTATTTTTATTTGCTTTTGTCCTGTTTGTCCTTGTTTCGTTGGGAAGGTGTACATTGTTTCTGGATGTTTGAGATGATTTTAAAAAAATAAGAAAATGGGTGACTATGTGCAAAGATTTTCTTGTCAGATGTACTGCTTGGCTGTCCCCAATAAAAAACGATATCAAAAATAAAAAAACGGGACACAGACTCAGCAAGCCTGATCTCCAGGGGCAGGGCGTTCCAGAGTGACGGTGCCCGGATTGTGAATGCCCGGTCGCCTACAGTTTTTTTGCAGCCTGATTGTATGGTAAGAAGGGCCGTTCCGGATGATCTCAGTACGTGAGCTGGCTCGTAAGGGTCGAGTAGGTCAGATAAGTATGATGGAGCAAGGTCGGACCTAGCCTTGAACGTGAATAAGAGTATTTTAAAATCAATTCTAATTCTATATGAGACAGGCAGCCAATGTAGGGTGGCCAGAATAGGGGTAATGTGGTCGAATTTTCTGGAGCCTGTTAGGAGGCGAGTTGCAGCATTCTGAATTAGTTGTAACCGGTTGATGGATTTTTTAAATGCATGGATAACCTTTAAGAGGTCGGGCGGGAAAGAAAGGGTTTAATTTTGGCTATGTTTCGAAGGTGGTGATCTACGGACAGTAGATCATCTGGAATACACACATACGGTATGTATATATACTGTACACATTAATATGTGGGCCGAGTTGTGGATCGAGGGGTCCCAGCAACACACAGCTGACACCTGTCATTATTTATTAATATATTTTAAAACATGGCACACTAATGTGTAAAACTAGTATGGACAGTTGACAGCAGTGCTAAATTTGTAAATTACCCTATTGGCCTGAATATAAGACTAATTATCAATTATCATCATCACCTACATGGCCTTCTCTCTTACCTGGCGCAGCTGGAAGACACCACCTGTGCTGAGATCCTTCCCAGGATGCATTTCAACGTCCGAGTACTCCCCCTGTTCGTTCAGCTCCTGAATGGACACCCACATCTCCATTCTCCACCTGCAACACACCACAGCCAAGTGTGTTGAAGATGACCTAACTTCCTGCTGTTCCTCAGTGAACTAACTGTGAGTGTGTGTGTGACAGTGTGTCCGTATACAGCAGGGGTGGGCAATTATTTTTCCCAAGGGGCCAAATGAGAAACAGAAAATATTTTGGAGGGCCGGGTCAAAAGGCTGAACTTAATTATGCATAATATCAATTGTATTTCTATATAAAAAGCAGTAAATGGCATTGTTTTGCAAAGCAATGGTAAACAAAATGTGAAACAGTTGACTCAAATTATAGGCAGTGACTATTTTACACAATAAGAGTGCCCCTCACTTCACATGGGTGTGATTTTTTTACTTTCTACTTGCAGACTTGAGACGTTTCCTTTCCCAGTTGAAAACAGTTTTTGTTTAAGTTACAAGTCCTGTAAATACTAGCATTTTATTTTAACAACGAGAACATTAGAGGTAGCTCTCTTAGTTGTTCTTCCATACGGAGGACCCTGGAGGTGCCTCTTTCACAACCTACATGGCACGCTGCTTACTATCAGAGTGAGATGAGTGAGACAACCATTAAACAACAACGTTCTGAAAACACAATAACAAGCCAACCAGTGATGATATTGTTGAGACTTGGCAGCCTGGCAGGCATTGATGTGTGCACGTTCTGCCAAATTTACTTTGTGGTACAACGGTGTCAACTCGTGTGCCGAAAACAGACGATCCACAAGCTCACGGCGCATCGCCCAAGCATTCTGAACTTAAGAAGCATGCCACATTCGGGGCGCAACAACACCTTACGATGCAGCATCTTAAAGGAGAATTCCATGCTAGAAGGCTTTCTTACCTTTCTTTGTAGTTGTTACGTCCCCACCAAAGAGGTCCAGGTGTTTTTTTGTGCAAAAACTCCTTATTGGCTATTTCCCCTACCATAAGCCCTCAATGAATTGCATTGAATGGGAATTAAATGGGGCTATGGGGTGTTGTGCTAATTCGCTTATTTCCATCGAAATAAGTAGTAAAGTGTGCCGCTTGGGATATTATTTACATTATGAAGAGAGGATATATACAAAATAATAATAATTTTGAGCGAAAATAGCAGATCTACAAGCTCACAACGCGTCGTGTTGAGAGCTTGTAGATCAGCTATTTTCGGGGCGCAACCCAGTAATCTTTAGCTAGTGGAGATGCGGTGTAACGGC
The DNA here is from genome assembly GCF_951216825.1 of Electrona antarctica. Taxonomy (NCBI): domain Eukaryota; kingdom Metazoa; phylum Chordata; class Actinopteri; order Myctophiformes; family Myctophidae; genus Electrona; species Electrona antarctica. The sequence goes on from NW_027638220.1 coordinate 80,169, forward strand.
ATGGATTTATAAACAAATTTGTTCAACACAAAATGCTGCGTTTAAGTTCAGGAGACTTCATAAAAAAAAGGAATTCTCCTGAATGCTGCCTTCTGGAATGGCATGGAAAGGAGAGGCATTTTGCATTTCTTTCACCATGTAGTAAAGGCTGCATTCGTGGTCTGGAGAGGGCAGTTGTTTTACAGACGGGTAAAAGGGCAGTTGTTTTACAGACGGGTAAAAGGGCAGGGGCTGAAGCCCCCTTTGATGTCTATGTGAGCACGTCCCTGCACCATGGAATGAATACAACACAAGGTGTAGATCTATACATCCACTAACCTGGCGACATGCGCTGCGTACTTCTTCTGTAGCTTGCATATGGGGGCAGATTTATGGAGGAACTGCACGGCGATATCTGGAAGAGCAGCAAACAGACGTGATGATGAGACACATTAACCTCATTGAGAGCTGAGAGCAGATTCTACAACTTCTAAATCAGGTGTGGGCAACTTTGGATATGGACAGGGCCACAGCTAGAGCTGGGATCGGGCCGACTTTATACAGCCCGGCCCGGGCCCGCCACCGACAAAAATATCCCATTTCCAGACTAAAGTGAACTAAAGTGGACACTGGACAAAAATCCCTGCTATGTATCGACATCATGTTATCTCTCCTAATGGTACCAACATCATGTTATCTCTCCTAATGGTACCAACACCATGTTATCTCTCCTAATGGTACCAACATCATGTTGTCTCTCCTAATGGTACCAACATCATGTTATCCCTCCTAATGGTACCAACATCATGTTATCTCTCCTAATGGTAGCCTATACAAATTGCTCCATCTAGTGTAAATAGTCAATGACAGAGTGGCAGCTGATGGGTGTGGATTTGGCAGGAATTAGACAAGCGTCAGGCATCCTATACTGTAGGTGAGAAGCTAGTTTTTTATTCCTAGGATAGCGTTGGAAAGGAGTGCTCGTTTTACCACTCCGTCCACTCTTCGCCCCGCCCTACTAATAGTAACCAAGGAAAGCGCCGCCCGCGCGGGCGGAACCTCACCTTCTAATACAAACACAAAACCCCATTCTGCCAGCTGCCTCGCTTGCCTAGTGGATTACAACGGCGACTTGTAATATCATGCTTCACGCGTTCGCGCCCCACTGCCGCCACCTCTTTTACTACCGCGGATTTTTTAATAGTTTTTGGATTAAGGTTGGTGAGGGGTTCGTTAATAGTTTTTGGATTAAGGTTGGTGAGGGGTACGTTAGTAGTTTTTGGATTAAGGTTGGTGAGGGGTACGTTAATAGTTTTTGGATTAAGGTTGGTGAGGGATGCGTTGCTCCCCTGCTTGCGGTTATGTTTAGGTTAGAGTTAGAGATAGGGTTAGTAGTTTTTGGATTAAGGTTGGTGAGGGGTGCATTAAAAAGATTGGATTAAGGTTGGTGAGGGTTGCGTTGCTCCCCTGCTTGCGGTTATGTTTAGGTTAGAGTTAGAGATAGGGTTAGTACTAGTCATAGAGTATACTAGTAGGCATAAACACTTGTGTGTGGTCCAAAACACAGCCCAGTGCTTCCTACTCCACTGACAACCAATCACAGCGCTCCAAATTTGCTCCCATCCTAGGTATAAAAAACTTGCGTGAGGGAAGGCTTGACTATTTTGCCCTGCCAGAACACATGCTATGTTCTATCCACAACATTAGAGGGAGCGACCATGATCTGGTACCAATTTAGAACTAAAGGAGTGAGTATGCCTGTCTGTCAAGCTATATGGCAAGATACAGCCATCTACCCAGTTCACCATAAAAGTGGACACCGCCATTCTGGAATATGTTGACCACTTCCGCTACCTCGGCAGCCTTCTTTCCACAAAAGCCTGCCATTGACTCTGAGGTCAACCATCAGCTGAGTTGTATCAGTGGACTGGAGTACGCCGGCCAGACTCAGGAAATTACAGACAGAGAACTTGAGAGAACTGAAAGCCCAAACAAAACCTCTGGTTCACAGAGCTGTTGACCTCCCTTGAATGGAACCGAATCATGAATCACCTACAATGGGGCAAGTGGAGCGATAGCCTTATATACCAAAGCTCCTGATCACCTACATCTCCCCCTGTGGGAACAGCACCCTCGATCACAGAGCACTACAGAGTGCGGTGAGGATGACCCAGCCCATCATCAGAGATGAGCTTCCATCCCTTCAGGACATATGCACTAAGCAGTGTGTAAGGCACACTATAACCACCCACTCAGTCCACTATAACCACCCACTCAGTCCACTATAACCACCCACTCAGTCCACTATAACCACCCACTCAGTCCACTATAACCACCCACTCAGTCCACTATAACCACCCACTCAGTCCACTATAACCACCCACTCAGTCCACTATAACCACCCACTCAGCCATAATCTGTTCACACTGCTACTGTCAGGCAAGCAACACCACAGCAGCAAATATGCCGCACAGACTAAAACCGTACCAATGATTCACAATGCAACAACCTTGCAACATGCAACTACTTGCAAACATTATCCCCAAGTAGTTTCAAGTTAACCTGACTCCGCCAGATCCCAGTGTACTCTCTGCTGCCCCATCTGGCGGAGTCAGGGTAGTTTCAAGTTGCATTGGTGCAGATTGACCTAAACACTGTTTTGAATAGTTGCATTGGTGCGGTTTGGGCTTAAAATAGTCTGGGTTTCAAAACTATGCAATTTACAGTAGTAAAGACCACCAAGACAAATACTTTTACTTACAATACTTAATACCTTACATTCAGGTGCTGATTTCTCATTAGGAAAGAAAACGGTATACGTGTTGACCTCCTTTTCTAGCAGCAACTGTAAAAGAACCTCTGGAGGTTCCACGGTGCTGTTCCACACTGTAGTGTAAAGAACCTCTGGAGGTTCCACGGTGCTGTTCCACACTGTAATGTAAAATAAGCTCCACCGATTTCAGGGAGACACTATTGGGGAGATCTGTTCCAAGGCTACTATCAGCAGCAGGTTTCCCAGAGTCTCCAGTGTTCAATATTAAAGAGTGTATTTTTGTGTTACACATGGTGATGCTATTGTGTGCAGTGAAATGTTGGTGTGGCCTCCCACACCACCATCTGCCAGACCTAAAATAAAAAAACAACATAATAAAAACAAGGTAATAATTTACCATGAAATGGGACCATTTTATATCTATAGCCTACTACTATGCTGATAGTATAACACGTTGCACCGCACACGCTTACAACACACACACACACACACACACACACACACACACACACACACACACACACACACACACACACACACACACACACACACACACACACACACACACACACACACACACACACACACACACACACACACACACACACGTAACTGACCCCCAACTGAACCCCAACCTGAACATTATTGACAATATTAAATTTTCTATTAGACCCAATTCAGTGAATATCAATACAATGATATAAAATTAATTATACATGTATAATGCACATAGCCTACATACTGTATGCTATCTCTGTATAGTGTTAGACAAACATACTGTATAACATTTTGGGTAATACTGTAATTTAAAAGTGTAAGTTATAAACGAAAGTTCAACTGAGAGGTGGAACGAACAGCCACCACCCAACTCAGTTCCCCTAATCGACCCTCTGCCCTGCTCCAACCAGATCAGTGCATCTCACGTCTGGGCCCCTTAAAAGGGTGCCTCCTACTTCCTTGTCTCACCTATGCCTTCCGTTCAGGTCACACACAGACACGAGAGCTCATCTCAGCTCACCATCCGTCGTTTCTTTCCAACCAACTTCGTAGTTCAACATGAAGACAACATCTTCCTTCCACGACCAGGCGCCCTCACCGCCCTGGTCCCGCAGCTTTCATCCTAGGACACACCGACGGGTGCCTCGCCAGCGTCCCAGGCCCTGCATGCCTCCATCAGATACAGTATTACACTACTTGCTCGCACTGCTATTTATTCACTTGAATGGTCCAACTCACAACGCAAACGTAACTGCTAACAGCCTAACTTCGATTCCGTTCCGATGCTGCCTCATCCGCGGACGCAATACCGTCCTATTTCCCCATCGCTAACACTTTGCTCCAATTCATTCATGCCATGGTAATCTGCTAGTGTTTCAGATTCATGCTTCAATCATTCCGCTAGTGGGGGCGCTTCGTTCTACCAAACATTCCGCTTCATTAGCTTAGGTTGCAACCACATGCTTTTCAAACATTTCCAGCAGCTCATACTGCTTTCACTAGCCATATGCCGCAGCTACCTGCTACCAAACATTATCCAACAGCTACCATTAGCCCTCTCGTCTACCGCTCGTCGCTACTGTACGCTTCTAGCGCAGCGACTCCCAAACTATATCGGGGAACTGACCTGAACCTCGCCCATCCTCCGCTAGTTTCGTCGCCAGACGATACGGCTGGATACGCCGCTTCCAGTCTTCCCATTCTTTGGACGGTAGAATGCAAACTGTCCGGGGTATTAAACTTAGCCATTTTCCGAAGCGATGTGTCCGCCAAGTGCTTCGGTCACTTGTAACAGTTTTCTAGAAGTCCCATTGTCCACGCATGTGTATAATCCAAGTAGCAGTTCACTAAACTTTAGGCACGTAAACATCACAGCAGGCAGCAGCATGCACCGGTTGTCCATCACAACACACGTTGGTCACATTCAAAACATCAACACTAGACGATGTGCTTTACGGCAGCATCGTAGCCATAGCAACACAGTTCTCTTAAAGGTGCAGCTACACATATTGCATATATGACAAACCCTGATTGACGTTAGACCCTCACGTTGTGAGCTCGTAGCTCTGCCATTTCGACGTCTGTAGTGGCCAAGAAAGAACGCTCCAAGTACAGTAACTGGTGTCTGAGGGTCTAAGCGTGCTCGTAGCCTCACTACACCTCAGAACATTGCTTCGCAGCTCGTCTGATTATTTCAGCATAGGTTCTCCATCATGTCTGGTTAGCTTTAGTTAGTCAAGAACTGGTGCTTCCGCTGGCGAAGGACTTTACTCAACTCCTTCTACGTCTTTAGGCCTCACTCTCCAATCACTAGCCAGTTCCGCAGCTTATTATAAGGTCAGTCGTTGACAATCGAAAATGAAGGGAAATGCATGCCATATTGTCCCTCATTACGCCATATCGTCTCCTCATCAGTAATGGCATTTAATGTTCATGTCGGCACCGTTCGTTTCACATCACCATTTCATCACCTAGTCAACATGAGTTAGCTTTCCATACATCAGCACCCCTCACTTCACACGGGTGTGATTATCCACATTGCGTTTGCGCAGGAATCGGCTCAAGTGCGTGGAGCGGCTTCCCGCTGTCTCCATAATCGCACATTTAGGACTTCGTCATGCTTACACTTTCAACTGCGAAATTCGATTTGCCTAATTCATGTGTCCGTCAGACTCCAGCTTCAGTTAATGCTACACATTCAGTCATTTCACAATGGTCACGACATGACTAAACCGCAGCATGAAACACGATCCTTCATCCTCTTCAACCGCTCCTCCGCTTTCAACACGATGGTCACGTTAACTCCAAACGCAACGCTACCACTGCTTCAGTCAACACTACTCCGTCCATACGCGCTAACAACACGACCTCGATGACCATACTCACCCCGTCAACTTCATTGCTTCTCCTGCTCCAGTGTCAATTAAGTCTTAATAATTCTACTAACACTTCAACTGCTATGACGGTCCGACCACACTAATTCCATGCTTTGTGCTCCTCCATGTCCAGCTACCTGCTTGGCGATCATCTGGGATACGAGTACCGTTCACGCATGCCGGGAAGGTCAGGTTCTCAGCCAGGCCTCATTCGTCTACCGGTCTTCTTCAACACGGACCCCACCGAGCTAAACTCCTCGTCAGCCATCCACCGCAATATCTAATCCCATCGGCAGCCACGCACTGCATCAGCTAAACTCATCGGCAGCCACGCACTGCATCAGCTAAACTCATCGGCAGCCACGCACTGCATCAGCTAAACTCATCGGCAGCCACGCACTGCATCAGCTAAACTCATCGGCGGCCACGCACCGCATCAGCTAAACTCATCGGCAGCCATGCACTGCATCAGCTAAACTCATCGGCAGCCATGCACTGCATCAGCTAAACCCGGCAGCCTCGCACCGTAACGTCCTAACTGCACCGTAATTCCTAAACACATAGGCAGCCACGCACCGTAACGTCCTAACTGCACTGTAATTCCTAAACACATAGGCAGCCACGCACCGTAACGTCCTAACTGCACTGTAATTCCTAAACACATAGGCAGCCACGCACCGTAACGTCCTAACTGAACTGTAATTCCTAAACACATAGGCAGCCTCGCACCGTAACGTCCTAACTGCACTGTAATTCCTAAACACATAGGCAGCCACGCACCGTAACGTCCTAACTGCACTGTAATTCCTAAACACATAGGCAGCCACGCACCGTAACGTCCTAACTGCACCGTAATTCCTAAACACATAGGCAGCCATGCACCGTAACGTCCTAACTGCACTGTAATTTCTAAACACATAGGCAGCCATCCACACAACGTCTAATCGTAATCTGCCATCACAACTGGTATTTCAATCTACGACATCAGGTACTCATTTCCCTAGTAAGAACCAGCTCGACGTTGATGTCTCTTCACCAAGCAGCCACAGGTGTCCCGCTCCCCTAAGATCAGCGGCATTCAGTTTTCACTCAAACCACTCGCTCATAAGCCATAACCTATTCGCAGTTCCGTTGCTCAGAGAGCTCAGGCTATCGTTACAACGCTCCAAAAAACGCAGCAAGCTCCCACTTCAGGTTTCGGGGGGGAATTTTCCAAGCGGAATAGTTTCCCGCCAGTCGGTCATAATATTATTAATAATAATATTGATTTCAATGTCCGCTGCGTTAGTCATAACCCAAGAAACCTAACGTCGTTAAACCATTCCCCTCGGTCTGCCCCGTATTCGTCAAACAAACCTGATCCCCAGGTCTCGCAGGGTCCATCTGCAGAGCAGACTGATCTCCTTCGACCTCAATTAATTCCGTCCCCACGTTCCATGCTCATCTCTCTATTCGTAAAACGCATCTCCAGTCTCCATTACTAAATGGCTCAACCTAATCTCACGGTCCCCCGTCAACCGCTGCGCTTCACAGTACTCGCTACATCAACTACTGGTGGTCGCCATAGGTGGCCGGGTTCCTGCTCATTCATTTAACATATCCCCGCTCACACCTCGTTAAGAGTTTCTCGCAAAGTCCAGTCTTTCTCTCACCCCAGCGTTCTCCAGGCTCGCAGAATTCATCCCCCGGATCTTTCATACCTCCACTGTAAAGATGCCTCCATGTTAAGATTCCGCAATGGATCTTCATCAAGGTGCTATATCTACTAACTTCGCATCGACCCGTCGCTACAGTCGCATCTACCCGCTGACCTCAGCGGCTTCACATCCACGTCACTCCATCGTCCCGTCTCACCATCACTCGGAAACCTCCGTCGAGAGGTCTCACTCTTCAGCAGGCGACTCGCTCATGTCTAACATTAATGTTTCCTTCCACCACCTCATCCTCGCGAGGATGCCCCGATAAATGAGTATCCTCTCTTTCTCACCCAATAGATTCTCCCGGTAAACGCAATCCGCCAGCCATTTGCCAAATTCTCAAATGCCACGTAATTATCATTCTCAGCACGTTCCACGCACCGCATTCATGCCACCATATCGAAATCCTCTATCGTGAGGACGCCGGCGAGTATTCATCTCATCTTGCCACAATCTGCCACCATTCCGAAATCCTCCGTCGGGAGGATGCCTCGTGAAATAATCATTCCATTCATCATTTCATGCTCGTATCAAAATCCTCTATCGTGAGGATGCCCCGAGAAATAATCATCTCATTTCGGGCCACTATCTGCCATTGTTCCGAAACCCTCTACCATGAGGACGCCTCGCGAAATAATCATTTGACTCATGCCATCGTGTCGAAATCCTCTATCGCGAGGATGCCTCTATCGTGAGGATGCCCGGAGAAATAATCATTCCACCCCTCTATCGTGAGGACGCCTGCCCCGCAAACTAATCATCCCATTCACGTTTCATTCATGCCATGCTAATCAACTTTACTCTCTTCCAATAGACTCTGCCGGCAAACGATTTCCGGCTAGCCACCCAGAGGCTCGCTAACCATCAGGTTTTTCGCCTACCAACCATGCCTACTAATCGTTCTCCCACGAGCCCCTTCCGCGAGGGCTCCTATATCGGCAGCGTCAGCTTCATCCCCTCCAAGCCAACTCCCGCAAGTCATCTAGCGTGAGGCTGCGGGGCCTTCCTCACTCTCCCATGGATCCCTTCTCGCCGAAGGCCCCGGCTCGTCGAGGGAATCTCACCAACGTCGTTTGTATAGTTCCTTCCAGGTAAAACATTCATTTTACTCCTTCCTTTGGGGCGGGCTCCGGAGCCCCTGCCTTCCATCAGGCAGGATCCGATCCGAGGCTCCCGATCAGAGCCTCCGTCGGGGCCCGGGCCAAACCACCTAACGTCATGCCAATACGACTGCATTTATTCTTGACTTTATCATGTTCCATTCATTCTTGATTCATTCTCAATGTAATCCCCTTCTCGTAATAAACGTCAGTGCATCCATTCAGTCCTGTGTAGTGAAATCTCTTACAGTTGAAGTGTAAGTTATAAACGAAAGTTCAACTGAGAGGTGGAACGAACAGCCACCACCCAACTCAGTTCCCCTAATCGACCCTCTGCCCTGCTCCAACCAGATCAGTGCATCTCACGTCTGGGCCCCTTAAAAGGGTGCCTCCTACTTCCTTGTCTCACCTATGCCTTCCGTTCAGGTCAACCCGCCACCTCCCCGACACCGCCCAGCAGCAGGCACCACCAGGATGACCCCACGGAGGCGGGCTCCGGAGCCCCTGCCTTCCATCAGGCAGGATCCGATCCGAGGCTCCCGATCAGAGCCTCCGTCGGGGCCCGGGCCAAACCACCTAACGTCATGCCAATACGACTGCATTTATTCTTGACTTTATCATGTTCCATTCATTCTTGATTCATTCTCAATGTAATCCCCTTCTCGTAATAAACGTCAGTGCATCCATTCAGTCCTGTGTAGTGAAATCTCTTACAGTTGAACTGTAATTCATGCACTTGCCAGTGAGTCAGTGACATCTTTCATTTGACAGTGTGAGAGGAACTACAATTTAAACAAGTTTGCAACAGGTTGCCTAAATTCATTCAGATCAGATCATGGCAAACAGAGGCATTTTGCTCAAAATGGTTCCCCAGAACCATTCATGAATAGGCACTGTTTTTTTTGGCAAATCTAAGCTAGCAAATATAAGACTTCCAGTCAAAATAAGAGTACCCTCTAGAGTATTGAAAAAAAGATTAATTTGCACCTTAAAACTATAAATTAAGCATTTAAACGATGCTATAAGACACACATTATGTAAAAATGTAAAAATAAGTAATAAGTAATGTTTCTGTGTAAAGATAAGTAATTAAAAAGTTATCTAAATGGATAAATGCTATTCACTGGAGTGCATGGACTTTATAAAGTGGACACTGGACAAAAATCCCTGCTATGTATCGACTAGTGTGACATATGCACATGTCCGGGGAGACCTCCTCTACAACACTACACCGTCCGCTAAGCAGCAGAGGTGTAAAAATAAAATTGGCACACCATAAAGCGAGGTGAAAGGTAAAAATATCTCATTTCCAGACTAAAGTGGACACTGGACAAAAATCCCTGCTATGTATCGACTAGTGTGACATATGCACATGTCCGGGGAGAACTCCTCTACAACACCACACTGTCCGCTAAGCAGCAGAGGTGTAAAAATAAAATTGGCACACCATACAGCGAGGTGAAAGGTAAAAACATCCCATTTCCAGACTAAAGTGAACTAAAGTGGACACTGGACAAAAATCCCTGCTATGTATCGACTAGTGTGACATATGCACATGTCCGGGGAGACCTCTACAACACTACACCGTCCGCTAAGCAGCAGAGGTGTAAAAATAAAATTGGCACACCATGTCACACCATGTCTTATAGCATTTAAACGATGCTATAAGACACACATTATGTAAAAATGTAAAAATAAGTAATAAGTAATGTTTCTGTGTAAAGATAAGTAATTAAAAAGTTATCTAAATGGATAAATGCTATTCACTGGAGTGCATGGACTTTATAAAGTGGACACTGGACAAAAATCCCTGCTATGTATCGACTAGTGTGACATATGCACATGTCCGGGGAGACCTCCTCTACAACACTACACCGTCCGCTAAGCAGCAGAGGTGTAAAAATAAAATTGGCACACCATAAAGCGAGGTGAAAGGTAAAAATATCCCATTTCCAGACTAAAGTGGACACTGGACAAAAATCCCTGCTATGTATCGACTAGTGTGACATATGCACATGTCCGGGGAGAACTCCTCTACAACACCACACTGTCCGCTAAGCAGCAGAGGTGTAAAAATAAAATTGGCACACCATACAGCGAGGTGAAAGGTAAAAATATCCCATTTCCAGACTAAAGTGAACTAAAGTGGACACTGGACAAAAATCCCTGCTATGTATCGACTAGTGTGACATATGCACATGTCCGGGGAGACCTCCTCTACAACACTACACCGTCCGCTAAGCAGCAGAGGTGTAAAAATAAAATTGGCACACCATGTCACACCATGTCTTATAGCATTTAAACGATGCTATAAGACACACATTATGTAAAAATGTAAAAATAAGTAATAAGTAATGTTTCTGTGTAAAGATAAGTAATTAAAAAGTTATCTAAATGGATAAATGCTATTCACTGGAGTGCATGGACTTTATAAAGTGGACACTGGACAAAAATCCCTGCTATGTATCGACTAGTGTGACATATGCACATGTCCGGGGAGACCTCCTCTACAACACCACACCGTATGCTAAGCAGCAGAGGTGTAAAACAAAATTGCACGCCATACAGCGAGGTCAGAGGTAAAAAATATCCCATTTCCAAACTAAAGTGGACTAAAGTGGACGCTGGACAAAAATCCCTGCTATGTATCGACTAGTGTGACATATGCACATGTCCGGGGAGACCTCCTCTACAACACCACACTGTCCGCTAAGCAGCAGAGGTGTAAAAATAGAATTGGCACACCATACAGCGAGGTGAAAGGTAAAAATATCCCATTTTCAGACTAAAGTGAACTAAAGTGGACACTGGACAAAAATCCCTGCTATGTATCGACTAGTGTGACATATGCACATGTCCGGGGAGACCTCCTCTACAACACCACACTGTCCGCTAAGCAGCAGAGGTGTAAAAATTAAATTGGCACACCATACAGCGAGGTGAAAGGTAAAAATATCCCATTTCCAGACTAAAGTGAACTAAAGTGGACACTGGACAAAGATCCCTTCTATGTATCGACTAGTGTGACATATGCACATGTCCGGGGAGACCTCCTCTACAACACCACACTGTCCGCTAAGCAGCAGAGGTGTAAAATTAAAATTGGCACACCATACAGCGAGGTGAAAGGAAAAAAATATCCCATTTCCAGACTAAAGTGAACTAAAGTGGACACTGGACAAAAATCCCTGCTATGTATCGACATCATGTTATCTCTCCTAATGGTACCAACACCATGTTGTCTCTCCTAATGGTACCAACATCATGTTGTCTCTCCTAATGGTACCAACACCATGTTATCTCTCCTAATGGTACCAACATCATGTTATCTCTCCTAATGGTACCAACACCATGTTGTCTCTCCTAATGGTACCAACATCATGTTGTCTCTCCTAATGGTACCAACACCATGTTATCTCTCCTAATGGTACCAACATCATGTTCTCTCTCCTAATGGTACCAACACCATGTTATCTCTCCTAATGGTACCAACATCATGTTATCTCTCCTAATGGTACCAACACCATGTTATCTCTCCTAATGGTACCAACACCATGTTATCTCTCCTAATGGTACCAACATCATGTTATCTCTCCTAATGGTACCAACACCATGTTATCTCTCCTAATGGTACCAACATCATGTTATCTCTCCTAATGGTACCAACACCATGTTATCTCTCCTAATGGTACCAACATCATGTTTTCTATCCTAATGGTACCAACACCAATATGGATGTGTGGTTATTTATGGGTGTGCGAGATTTGTACTCATAATGATAAATTATATATTGGGTCAGATTGATTGGAGATATAAGCAGCTCCTTTAGAGTGGGAGAGCTCAGGTCCCCACATTCCATTCTACAAACATCGGGGGTTTTACGGCCTTCTCCTGTTGTAAGACAGGCCATTATTGACTCCTCTTCACAGGGGAAGTCAACTCAGCTAGAACATACAATAATGAAGTAACCAATCTTTAATTCCTCTTCAATTGTTTAAATGTGTTCTAATAACCTATTATATGTTGGGTTGGTAAAAAGGCTAAATGATAAATACCTGTAATAATCTAAACAGTTTAATCTAGGCAGAAGTAGTGGGCATTACAGGGATTGTAATAGGAGCCGGCTGCTGTAGCCAGAAGTGCAGGCAGGATGGTCAGTGGCATATGATTGGCTGAAAGTGTTAGCATGAAGGTGTGACTTCAGTCAGGGCCCACTGTGACTATTCTGTATGGCACAAAGTGTAATTAGATTCACCAATACCATCGAACGTGAACATGTCTAGGCAGAGACCAGCGGTATGTATTTGCTATATATTATATGCTATAAATAGATGTTTGTGCATTATTCATAATCGATGTAATATGATGTTTAGATTGTAACCAAGTGTTCTCTCTGTGTTCTTGTCTCCCGATCATTGATTAATTACCATCTGATTAATGATAAGGTAGATTTAAAACCACTTAATGTGCCACTTAATGTGCCACTTAATGTGTCACTGAACTAAGTCTGAAAGTCATCCATGACAAGCTAAGCTGTACCATGATCTGGGAGATTAGAGTGTTCAAATGATAGCTAGAATTCCTACCGACAGAGCAGATAGAACCACAGACCAATAGGACCTGTAATCCAGATTCCGGGGTTACTGTATTCATCTTGTGTTGGGGGGAAGTGTGAACAGAACGTGTGAATGTATGATTGTAAGTGTTTATAATTAATATGAATTAATAAAAACCCTATAAAATGCACGTTTGAGTTCATCAAATATAAGCTATCATTGGAGCATTTAGTTCACTGTGCGTGTTAGTCACTTTACTCTGCCTAGTGCAAGGGCTGGTCGGAGCCTCGGCACAACATCGCCAAATAACCGAACAATGGAATTGTGGAGAAAATCTAATCCGACGACAA
>NW_027638219.1:0-20100 GCF_951216825.1 Electrona antarctica
GGCGAAAGCCACAAAAAATATATGTAGTGTAGCGGCTGGCTATGGCTTCAGCCAATGGGGGTGACTTGGAGGTGGGACTTCCGGGACTGGGGAGTGAGTGACGTGCGCTGTGTGTGGAATGTTGTTGTGGTGGTGTTCAACACTGAGTTAGGAGGAACACAAACGTTGTTGTTGTACTGTCCGATCCTTAAGTAATAAAGAGTGAATCCTATCCTGTGCATTACGTCTCTGCCTCTGGTTCCTGGGATCGTTACAGTATATATAAACTCCAAACATGCAGAATGGCGACAGGTCATATTACTGAACTACTGATTTCCTGCCTGGCGTGTCTGGGGCAGTGTGCCACATCAGGTTCTCCCTGCAGCTGCATGCGGCCATGCGAGCGCTGTGCCATGTCAGGGCTGTCCCTGCCTGCTGCATGCACGGCCCTGTTGGGCGCTGTGCCATGTCAGGGCTGTCCCTGCCTGCCGCCTGCATGCCCCTGTTGGGCACTGTGCCACCACCGTAGTAGCTAGCGCACAATGGGCTTTATAGGCCTTTGTGATTTATTAAGCACGCTTATCAGTCAGGGCCCCAAACATGCACACACACACGGCTATGTATAAGCACAGCCACTTTTCTCAAATAGCAATTGATGTCTCTCTCACACCCTACGCAATGTTCTACCCAATTGTTCTGTGTGCGCGTGTCTCTCTCTCTCTCTCTCTCTCTCTCTCTCTCTCTCCCCCCTCTTCAATTAATCCATTCGCAACCTCAGAGTGTACACAAAATGGAACCAAATGGACCCTTAACGTGTCAAACGAGCACTGAGTATTCTGCCTGTGTGTGTTAAGGAGATGTGTAATGGCAGAGTGGGCCCATATTGGAACCACCGTGGCGTGACTGGCCATTACATGGGTCTTTAGCCCCACATGAGGAATAACACCTCATCATCCCCATTCACCGGGGGAGCCTCATGGGCACTCTCGTAAAAGTGGTTAGTCGCAATTTAGGACATATACATATTCATGTAAGGGGCATTCGTAACAATGCTGTATAATCGCTGCACTCACCACAGCTGCATGTGTGTGTGTGTGTGTGTGTGTGTGTGTGTGTGTGTGTGTGTGTGTGTGTGTGTGTGTGTGTGTGTGTGTGTGTGTGTGTGTGTGTGTGTGTGTGTGTGTGTGTGTGTGTGTGTGTGTGTGTGTGTGTGTGTGTGTGTGTGTGTGTGTGTGTGTGTGTGTGTGTGTGTGTGGTGCTAATTGGTCAAGTATAGCAGAACTTGAGAAATGGATATTGTGTATTATTAAAGGACCATTTTCCTGGTCCTCGCAAAGAGAATTTGTCGTTTAAAAACTTTTAAAGGGATGGTAAAAATGGCATCTATAAAATTACCATCCTGCATTTTCTTACAAATGCATGTGTGCATGCGCGTGCATGCGTGTGTGTTTGAAAGTCCCTTCATGCGGGCACTAACGTGGTGCCCTGCACTTCACATTAGCCATTAGCTCAAATGGAATGCTAAACGACGCTGGCACTTGCCTCATTGAGATGTAGCATTGTGTCTGGAGCAGAGAGAGAGAGAGAGAGGGGCACACCTGCCGTGGAGGAGAGGGCGAGATAACAATTTTCACCTCTTTGACGAGGAGGAGGAGGAGGAGGAGGGGGTGGGACATCTGGCTCTGGCTACGGTGTTGAAGCACAAGCACGCCCAGGAGTGGGCAATGAGGCAGAGAAGGAGAGGTGGCATTTGTGCACGCACGTGCTGTGTGTGTGTGTGTGTGTGTGTGTGTGTGTGTGTGTGTGCCAATACACCTGTTTTCAACAGCAGAGGTCTCACCTTCAGATGTGAACTTTTGCACCGTTGTGTGACATAGTGTAAATCAAGCTTTAGAGACGAGAGTAGGATGAATATTGACTTGAAAAGACCAAGGGGTGCGGGAGGGGGGGTGTGTGTGTGTGTGTGTGTGTGTTTGCGAGTAAATCATTTTGTGCAGACGCGGGGGCGTGCATCAGTGATCAGTCCAAAGTGGCGCCTGTCTGTCCGTGACGGAGCAGCACATTAACATTGTGGCCTTGCATTATGTTCACACACAGCCAGCGTGTGGTGCTGCATGCACATCAGCGCGGTTGCTATAGGAACGTGCACTTTATCCTCCATAATCATCCTTAAGGGATGATAAAAAAACGACTAGGCTGAAATGGGGGTCATCTGTAAATCAACATAAGGTTCATTTACAGATGGCCCCCTCGGTGCGCTGAAGGCACTCTGTTGGTTTTGGTTTGTTTGATTTGTCCTTGTTGTTGTTGTTGTCTCCACCAGGCCGAATAAGGCATGGGGAGAGAGTATGTTTTGCACTGTCCGTCTGTGTGTGTGTGTGTGTGTGTGTGTGTGTGCCCGTCCGTCTGTTACCAGCTAATCTCAGGCACCGTTAACCCGGTCGAAGCCAAATTTTACACACACACTCCCTGGATGCCAATGATGAACCTCTGCCCCAAATTTTCCAGAACGGCCTGTTATAGCGCCACCAGGTGGCCGATTTTTGAAAAACACATTTTTTGGATATTATATAAAAAAAAAAATCAAAAATCCTGCAAATCGTTACACCTCTATAGTCATGTGTTCAAGACAGATCTGTCCGATATTTCATATTCCATCCTAATTGGCTAACATTGGCATTCAAAGTTTGCAGGATTGGCCCGTTTTGAACAAAAAGCCTCAAATCATGAACGCAGCGTGCAATCTACGTGAAATCTTTCACAGACATTCCTACCAGACAGGAATATATCTCACCCCTTTCACATTGGCCTGTTATAGCGCCACCAACAGGTGGATTTTTGCAAAACACATTTTTGGAACAAAATGCCTCAAATCATCCAATTGCCATCCAAGGCGTAAGAAGAAATGTCACCCGTTTCGCATTGGCCTATTATAGCGCCACCAGGAGGCCACAACTTGACCTGGTGGAGACCTGAGGGGCACTTTTTCTAGTTGTTGTCGTTGTTGTTTATTTTCTCATCTTTTTTTTCTCCAGGTCATCTCAGCTCTGTCTAGGATCTCCCACCATAGCATTGCACAGATCAAAGGCATCAGGTATGTTGCTTTCTTTTTCACTATTTCCTCACTTGAGGGTTTACATACAGCGTACGGCATTGCGTGCGGTGTGGTGTCGCGGGTCGAAGGTAGCCGATTTACGAGATGGGTTACCGTACGGTATAATGGTCTTACAGCATGTTCACGTGCACGCTTGTTCACAGAGGAGTCTGAACACATGTGAACGTCATGTGAACGCTAATATAAGCCCTCAATGAATTGAATTGAATTGAATTGAATTGAATTGAATGGGGCATTGGGGTGTTGTGCTAATTTGCTTATTACCATCGCTCAAAAATCTACATTTAGGGTTTAGGGTTAGTAATGCAGCCACTCCGCAGTGGTGGAAAAAGTACTCAATTGTTTTACTTACAGTAAGTAAAAGTACCAATACTGCAATTTAGAACTACTTTGTTACAAGTAAAAGTACGGAATTGAAAATGTACTTGAGTACAAGTACAACATTATTGGCATCAAAATGTACTTAAAGTACTAAAAGTAAAAGTATTCATACTGCAGAATGTCCCACTTCACAAGTAAAACATGTGTAGGAAATCTATTGAAAAGAGACTATCTACAAGCTCTCAATGCGTTGCGTTGCGACGCATTGTGACTGTGAGCTTGTAGATCGGCTATTTTCAAATGGCCAAAATGTATAGGGTTGAAGTGGTTAATGTATGTTTTCCAAAATTCGCCAAAGTAACTAGTAGTAACTAATGTTTTCAAATAATTGTAGTGGAGTAAAAGTACAAATTTTGGCTCCGAGATGTAGTGGAGTAGAAGTAAAAGTACTGGGAATTGGAAATACTCAAGTAAAGTACAAATACCTCACAATTTTACTTAAATACTTAAGTAAAAGTACTTAATTACTTTCCACCACTGCCACTCCGACTAATGACACGGCACCACTTCACACTTGGTGGGTGGGACCTTCGGTTACAGGTACGGTCGCCCCTTTTGCATCTCGCACCTAGCTGTAAATAACAATCATAATTCATGTTGGTGATTATATAAAAGGTATTATCATATGAATTTATCATTATAAGTTCACTCTGTATATCCACACGGGCATAATAGCATGATGATGCCATTACAAAACATGGAAGAAATGTGTTTAATAAAACGAAATTAACTGCTAGAAGGTCCTAAATTAACTTAATTAAGCAGTCTATACAATCAAATAAATCTGTATACAAGATAATTTCAGATTTGAGGGAGGAGGAAAATACTACGTTAACTGTTAACTACATTAAAACATTTCGCGGGGGGGTGCGAGTCGTGTTTGATACAAGAGCAAAACACGCTCAACGGTCTGTCTGCATCCATCAGTCTTCGACTCTAATGTAATAATTTGTGTAGTACAGGCATGACCGCTAATGTCTGTGTCAGAACAGTGCATTGTCTGCCACGGCAGCCATATTCCTCTGATAAATGGCAAAAGCTGAGAAAATTCTTCAAACCGCTTTATCGGGGCATGGCTGGGAAAGTTTTTTTGTGTGTGATTTCCCCTTAATTTGCTCAATCGGCTTGGACTCGGAGCACAGTGGCTCGCTCGTTCCCTCGGTGTAAAAAAAAAAAAGACGTTTTACCCAGTGGAGTAATGAGTTGATGGAGCGCACCCATTAGGCCGCATGCCAGGATGTGAAGAGAGGGTGAGATGAGAGAGTGAAAAAGAATGAGTAATAGAGAGAGAGAGACTTAATAAACACAACCTGCTGAAGGGCGATTAATTCACTGCTTGTAGTGTCCACACTGACCAATGTGCTAATCACTGTGCATTCCAGGGTTATTCATCAATTGGATCCCTGTTTCTGTGTTAATATTAATCACTTTTACATCGAGTGCATAACTAGAATCATGTCCAGTTTCTCTCTACCTTGCCTGTGTAATCCTCTAGCACTCATTAAGAGGGAATTACTTCCTTGGCAAGGGGAGATATTGGTGTCATAAGCTGGAAGGGCTGCTACATTTGCTGGGTTATTGTTTGATTGAATACTTTTTTTGGAGACAATAAAGCCAGTACTTACTTACGCCTATCGCCCAACTTTCGACTGAACAGCATATAGCACTTTATTCTTGCCTCTTTGCACATATTGCCCACTAATGCACTTTTGCTGACTTTGCCACTATTGAATTTCATGAATTCTCTGTCTCTAGTGCCCTGTTCTTACATCTTAGTCTTGTTTTGAATGTTGTTTGTTGTGTATTTTTGAGTGGTGTAAACCACTCCTACAACTGGCTTTGTTAGTTTACGTGTCTGTTCGTACCAAAAAATGAGCATGGTTGCTATGGTCACCCAGTTCACACGGGTGTGATTTCATTACGTCAGACATTACGTCAGACCACAGCTGATCAGTCTATATAAGACCTTACACCACTCAGTTCACACGGGTGTGATTTTTGACTATTATCTGGCTGCAAACCAATTTCCCGCAAGGGACAATAAAGCTAACCTTGAACCTTGGGCATAGGCCACGAACAAGAGCTCTCCAGGCATCCCGGTCCGGGGCCATTTTCTCCTGCTGTCCTGCTGTCCTGCTGCTGCATCCAGGTGTTTCTTGGTCTGCCCCTCTTCCTTCTCCCTTGTGGGTTCCAGAACAGGGCGTACTGTATCTTGTGATAACAGATGCAGGCTTGTGAAGGGTGTGGCCAATCCATCGCCAGCTTACGTTTACGTTAAGCAATGCTAAAAAGCCCTCATGTTAGGGCTGGGCGATATGACGATATATATCGTATAGACGATAGAAAATGTCTATCGTGAAAAATGTTCTCTATCGTTTATATCGTTGTGTCGCAAAACAAGCGTTACGGCAGTATTTTACGTCACAGCGCTCGGCCACGCTGTGCTGTTATTTAATAACAAACATGAAGGGAGATGATGGCTGACGAGTTTCAGAGCGGAGTAACACTAAAGTAACTGGCCATTCACTTTTATAAATGCAGGTTTCATGTTGGGTCAAATTGATAAACTGCGTGAGCCACGCATGTTTCAGTTTTACACAGTTGAACAATTGAGCTTGTCCGTCGGGTGCAAACTTCTTCTACGTCTTTCCTCTTACCTGTCTTGTTTTATTGTTCCAAATAAATTATTCCATTTGAAAAGTCCTTAATTCTGCAACAGCTTCCACCAACAACAACAACACAAGACGCTAACTTAAGTTAAGTAAAAAAAAAAAAAAAAAGGAAAAGAAAAACATCCACTGTCCCATACGCACAGCTGGGCATGGGGAGTTGACGACGCAGTCGCGTTGTCTCTCACTCTATCGCCTGTAGTCAATTAAACATCGTTAAGCTTCCCAACGTCTTTAACAAACTACACTACAACTACAACAGAACTAGCTTAAAATGAACTGAAAAGTAAACAACTGTGGCAGTGAGTGACATGAGGTATTTATTTTTTCCTTAAGATAATTTAATGTAGACACAGGCCTGTACTTCTGTGTCTGAATGGGAAAGTCTTATTACTTTATTTTTGCTTTTTAATTGTCATAATAATAATAATAATAATAATAATAATTATATATATTTTATTTTGTATTATTTTTGTACTTGCTTTAGGCCTGTCTGTGCATGGGCAGGGCATCAGTATTATATTCATATAATTAGACTGGATATTGTGATTTTACATATTGTAATTGGCATAAGTTTGATATTGGCATAAGTGTTCTTTTCCTGTTTTTTGAGTGGTGCAACCACTATAGACAGCTATGTGTGACTTGTGTGTGTCCCTGTATCCGAGCACGGAAATAGCATAATTATTGTCACCACCAAGTGTCACTGTTGTGCAGCCTAACACACAGACAGAGGCCAGGGAGGAGAGCTTGTACAGTACAGTACAGTACAGTACAGTACAGTACAGTACAGTACAGTACAGTACAGTACAGTACAGTACAGTACAGTAACGGCACAGCCCAAGTACAGTAAAGTACTCAGCAAGTACTCACAAAAATCAATTTTTTAGATAAAACAAATTGGTATCGTAAAAAATATGCTATATCGTGAGTATATCTATATCGTGATATGAGATTTTGTCATATCGCCCAGCCCTACCTCATGTGTCCCTATGTGTTCAATTGATAATCAGGACATACTGTACAAGACATACATTACAAATCAATCATCAATACCCATTATAGGCCTACGGAAAACAGTGTGAGGGTAACTCTGATGGTTAGCTAGGCTAGTGGACTTAATTATCTAAGTCTTGTTGCTCTTTGCAACAGGTGGTCTTTTAGTGTGGTTTTCAATAGGGAGTCACTAGCTCTGGTCCATAGGACTTCTCTTTAACCCAAAATGTTAGGCCTGACCTCAAAAAATTAAAAAAATCTTCTAAATCCTCCAGTTTTCTGAAATAGATTTTCACGATTTTTCAAAAATAGCAGACCTACAAGCTCGTAGCGCGCCACTCGGTGGCGCGCTATGAGCTTGTAGATCTGCTATTTTTCAATAGCTAAATTATAACAATGTTTAAAACACCAAAGGGATTCCCGCCCAAAATGGGTTAACACTATCGTACTTGCAACTTCCTGCACACGCATGGAAGACTGCAAGCCTGTCGACTGCTGCAAAAAGAGCTCAGAGTGCGTCCACTAGTAGGCTTAATTCACCACAAAACCGTCTTTGTATTGGTGAGTAGCAAAATCGTTCTTTTCATTTTTGCAGAAGTCGACAGGCTGTGCTGCATTTCATGCGAGTGCAGGAAGTCGAGACAAATGCTTCATATTATTTGCTACACAACAAATAAATGTCATTATCTGTTAATTAACTAATTAATTAAATTAGTTAATTAACAGATAATTACATTTATTTGTTTGTTTGTGCACTTGGAGTGCTTCTGTTTGATTAAATTACACACAATGTAATTAACAATTAGTGCGTTGGCTTTGCATATCTGTCTACATTTAATATGTTGTGACATTTTTGTTTTTTAATGTCCTGCTTTCACTTTGATTTGTCATCCCGGCACCATTGATGGTGTCCTCCGAGAATGAAATAAAGGTTAAATCAATTACTGAATATAATGTAATTATCCCATTTTGGGCGGGAACCCCTTTTAGTGTTTCAAACATTATGTTATATTTAGCTATTGAAAGATAGCAGATCTACAAGCTCATAGCGCGCCACCGAGTGGCGCGCTACGAGCTTGTAGGTCTGCTATTTTCGAAAAATCGTGAAAATATTTATTTCAGAAAACTGGAGGATTTGGAAGATTTTTTTAAAATGTTGAGGTCAGGCCTAAATGGGTTATATCAGAATGTCTAAAACCCTCTAGATCGCCCCTCCATTATGCTGCCAGCCTATTACCTTAGCCAGTGGTTTCCAAAGTGGGGTCCGGGGACCCCCAGGGGTCCTTGAGGGAGTTCCAGGGGGTACCCAGCTAAATGATAGTTTGTACACTTTCAGAGTTTTATTAACATTGATTTTACAATATAAATTGGAGGTCCCAGAGATATAAATTACATTAAATGGGGGACCGTAAACTAATGCAGGTGAAACTGGGGAGTCCTTGCTTGAAATGAAACGTGTTGAGAATCACTGCTAGAGCCGTAAACATCTTCTCTTATGGGGGTTCCTGGCATATCTTTTCAAATGGGGGTCCACAGGCTCATTAATGTCAATTTGGGGGGTCCTTGACATGAAACAGTTTGGGAACCACTGATTTAAGCTACAGTATATATGCAATATAATGCTAATGCATTATATTCAGCCTCATGTCCTGAATTACTGTCTGTCTCTTATGTGTGATGTGACGCATTGTGAGCTTAAAGATCTGCTATTTTCCATGTGCAACACTGGCATGCAACTATACCGCGATGTATAGATCAGGCGTAGCTCTCTGACATAATGAAAGTGCTGCTTCAGGGCAACAGAATCAGAATCGGAAGCCTTTGTTGCCATGACATGATGTAAACATGTTAGGAATTTGGTTTGGTGGACAGCAGAGTGCAGTTACAACATTAGGACCAAGTGCAAAACGGGACAAGACAAAAACAACACAGTGCAATTAATAGTGAATAAATATAAAGTGCAGAGAGTTCAAGTGTCTAGGTCAGTCCATATTCACTCTGAGTGGGGGTGGAGGGAGGATAGAAGGGGGGGGGGGACACCAGCAGCATTGAGGATAGCCGGATAGCCGTGGGGAAAAAGCTGTTTGAATGTCGGGCCTTCATGTTCTTTAGGGAACGCAACCTCCTGCCTGAGGGAAGCAGGGCAAAAAGACAGGAGGATGAAACCAAATGCATGGCTGGGTCATTGCCGTCGGGCAGAAGCCTTCTTCCATCTCCATGGTTCAACTTTTTTTTAATGGAAATCCATGCTGTGCATTGAAGAGTGTCGTGCAAATGTCGCTACACAATTTGAGTTATTGAGTTAGTTAGTAGATCTGCTTTTTTCCCTTCTTTTAAAGTGAAAGTTAAGTGTGTGTGTGTGTGTGTGTGTGTGTGTGTGTGTGTGTGTGTGTGTGTGTGTGTGTGTGTGTGTGTGTGTGTGTGTGTGTGTGTGTGTGTGTGTGTGTGTGTGTGTGTGTGTGTGTGTGTGTGTGTGTGTGTGTCACTAGCGCGGAGTACATAAAGTGCCATGGTGCAATCCTTTAAAAGGTTACCCACACAGCATGGTAAAGTGCTGTTGTGCATTTCAAAAGTGCAGTTACATCATGTCCAGTCCAGTCCAATTCCGTCCAGGGCCAATCTTGCAAACCGCTGGGCGGTGACACCCACCTCTCTCCGTATGTGTGTGTGTACTGTGCACACGTGTGTGTACTGTGCACGCGTGTGTGCACTAGTCTAGTGCCCATGTTAACTCTTGTTAGCTAATCAGTCAGGTAATAACTAAGTAATGACACAGTTTGAGTCAATATGTACAAACGATAATAATAATCTCCACATACTGTACTAGAGCATGTCTGAAATAAATGTCAGCGCTGAAATCGACATGTAAATATGACATAAATGCTTAAACATGTAGCTAGGGTGTAATATTAGAGTCCACAGAGGTGAACCTTTCAAGCCTGTTTTCTCAACATTCAACCGATATGTCAATTTGAAGCTAGTGCTGCACTCGGTGCCGCGCTATGAGCTTGTAGATCTGCTATGAGCTTGTAGAGCTGCTGTTTTTCAATGGCTAAAGTATAACATAATGCTTTAGACACCAAAGGGGGTTCCCGTCCTGAATGGTTTAAAATTAATTTCAGCTGAAACCGAGTTTGTCTGTTTGTGACTCGAGGCTGTATACAGGCAGGAAAATCCACTGTCGTTCAGTTCCATTCGAGTTCTGAAGTGGACTGAGAGTTCCTCACTGCGTTTGATCTGTGGGTAATTGTTCCTCAGACGTGTACATTGACTTCCTGCTGAATCCAATTGATCCTCTCTTTGATGGCGGTTCACTGCAATTGTCCCACGATCAGTCACCTGCAGTACGCGTGTCTCAGTCACTGTGTCAGCGCGGACGCTATAGTATCCTTCCACAGTAGACGCAACTGTAGGGTCGGAATTCGCGGCCGATCACGTCATTTTCAAATGATCGGAATCGGATCGGGAGCACACAAAAAAAAAACGTGATCGGGATCACATGATCGGGTATCAATATTATATCCGTATCATGATATTAAACTGGATATTGTCTGTGATTTTGTACTGTTGTGATATGGCATAAGTGATCTATACAAATATAAATATCGGATCTGGAAAATGCGGTATCGGCAGATACTCAAAATCAAATCGTCGGATCGGGAGCAAAATATTTCGATCGGGACATCCGTAATGCACACTATGAAACGCACGCACATCAGAGACCCATTTGTTATTACTTGTGCAACCAGAGCGCCCAAGTATTCTAATCGTCGTATGTCGGTGTGCGTATGTCAGTGTTGTCCGTCAGCCAATGGGGGACCATTTGTCAATGTTGTGCGTCAGCCAATGGGGGACCACCATTATTTTATGTCAGTGTTGTCCGTTGGCCAATGGGTGACGTAACTAAGGTACGTTTCAAGGGTGGTATAAGGTCAATAACGGGTCTGAAGGATTTAGAACAGCAGTTGTAATAGACATTAGTTAGTAGCAGTACTTGCGTGCTCTGCTTGCGCACAAGTAGGCCATACGTGGTCTATAGTGTGTGCTCATTGTGTTGTGTGTACTCATTATACACATACTGTACGCCTCCTCTTACATTTCTCAGTCATATAATTCACCAGTTGCATGCATTGCATGCGTTAATTACTAATTAGGCACAACTTCATCACATTACACGCTTGGATATTATGAGATTACAATCAGATTTAGATACCCACATGAGAGTGAATTTTCCC
This sequence comes from Electrona antarctica, assembly GCF_951216825.1. Lineage (NCBI taxonomy): Eukaryota > Metazoa > Chordata > Actinopteri > Myctophiformes > Myctophidae > Electrona > Electrona antarctica. The sequence continues at coordinate 11,376 of NW_027638219.1, forward strand.
ATTCTTTCCATGCGTGCTTTCAGACACGCATACGTGAAATACATGAAAATGCTTCCGACGTGGCAATTAAAATGGAAAGAAATGTTCCTATGTTGTGCATATTATAGGCGAAATTAAAAATAAATAAAAAAACCCTGATCTACGAGCTCACAACGTGTGATATTGTGATGCGCTGAGGGCTTGGAGATTGTCTACCTTCGCCATGTGACACCACCGTACGAGAAAGTTACAATAAGATAAGATAAGATCTTTATTGTCACTGTATGAGACATACAATGAAATTCTGTTTAGTGCAACCATAACATATAACAGTATCAACAGAGAGAACACAAAGGACAAAAGAAAAAAACACTGATGGGGCAACTTCATGGCATAAGTGTTATCCCGTCATAGTCCAGTCCAGTCATCTCAATCCATTAACCCATTTTGGGCAGGAACCTTTATGTTATGCTTTAGCTATTTAAAAATAGCAGATCTACAAGCTCATAGCGCGCCACCGAGTGGCGCGCTACGAGCTTGTAGGTCTGCTATTTTTGAAAAATCGAAGAACGACTGACATAGAAACATAGCTTTTTCAGAAAACTGTCAGGATGTAGAAGACATTTTTAGAATCTGATCGCAGGTCAAAATGGGTTAATAAGCATTCTAATGCACCGTTAAAAATAGTAAAATACACCAATGAAATGATAAGTAGATACAATAAGGGGGACCACACAATCACAAGATTAAATAGATGGAACAGAGTCCGAAGTTCATGTGCAAATTCATCATCAGTGAGGGGGGGGGGACCATGGGGGAATATATTATATACTATATACTATAATACACTGTAGTGCTACTCGGCGGGCACTGTATTAACGGCCCCCACTGCTTCTAGTAGTTACGCCTTTCACGTACTGTATGTGCAAATGTAAAGTGACAAAATATACCCCAAAGTGGTTAAATCTGTGAATAAGTGAAGTCCACATGTTTTGCACTTTGCAATAGCTCACTCGCGGGCGCACGCGCGCACGCACGCACGCACGCACGCACACACACACACGCGCATGCACAGTTGCACACACACACAAACACACACACACACACACATACGTTGTACCGTTACCGTACATCCTCCCTACTGTATAAGATCAGGGGATGCAATGCAGGGGATGCAGCAGTGCAGTGCGTTGTGTGGCGGTGGTGCTGCCCTGGCTGGCTTCAGCTTCACTGCCTCATCGATCTGTACAGCGACAAAGATGTGCTGAGGAGCTTTGGGACCCCGAAACGACTTACTGCCCCGGCCATTTGAGCTACGTTCCACTCCTAACAGCCGCATCGTTGTTTCCTCCTGTTTGCCAATAGCCACTCAATGGTTCTGGGCCACAGCGGCTGTGTCCAGCACACATGTGTCATCGATTCCCTTTACAACAGCCGTGGCGCTTTGGGGCAATGAAAAAGCACTTTGACTTGATCACGGTTAGATGGCTGCGTATCGACAACGCGGGACTAAACAAGAAAGGGTGGGGCATTAAGAAGATAAATAAATGAACAGAGCTTAACCCATTTTGGGCGGGAACCCTTTTTTGGTGTTTTAACCATTATGTTATGCTTTGGCTATTTAAAAATAGCAGATCTACAAGCTTGGAGGTTGTAGGTCTGCTATTTTTGAAAAATCGTAAAAATGTGTCGCAAATCTTTGAATATAATGCTTTCACAGCGAACGTTTTTAACTCATATCTTTGCTTCTGGGGTGGTCCCTGGAACACATATTTTCAGTAGGGGTCCGCAGCCAAATAACATCATCATTCTGGGGGTCCTTGACATGAAAAATGTTGAGCACCACTGACATAGAAACATAGGGTTTTTCAGTAAACTGTCAGGATTTAGAAGACATTTGTAGAATCGTCCCCAAGTCTGAATGGGTTAATGGTGTTGGAGCGGGCAATCTGCACTTTGAAATCCTCCAGTGTTAATTTAAAGGAGCTAAATCCACCCGCTTGGAATGTTATATCAACCTCTAATTACCAGTAGGTTACTTAATACTTATCAAGACGATGCAATGGAGCCAGCAGGCTCTACTGGAGGCGGAGCCTACTGGCTGTGATTGGGAAACACGGACGTGAAATTATGGGGCGACTGTGGCTCAAGAGGTAGAGCAGGTCGTCCAATGATCCATGGGTCGGCGGTTCGAATCCCGGCTCCTCCTGTCTACATGTATAGATGTTTTTTTTAATGATAGGGGCAGGTATATATAAGATTTATCTTCTTCCTGCTCCTTTTCCTTTCTGTATGGAATATGTAAAAAAAATAATATGATCATGTAAAACCATAACTGAAATGAAATAAATAAATATGAAATTAAATTAAATGAACATGTCGAAGTGTCCTTGGGCAAGACACTGAACCCCAAATTGCTCCCGATGTGCTGGTTGGTACCTTGCATGGCTTCCGCCGCAATCGGTGTATGAATATGTGTGTGAATGGGTGAATGTAATGCACAATCTATGTAAAGCGCCTTGGATAAAGGCGCTATATAAATGCACCATTTACCATTTATGGGGCGTGTCATCGACGACACAAAATAACTAATTTACATTGCACATATATACAGTATACAGTATATATATCTTCACATTAGAACAATGGGATTTTGGTCGAAAATTGCTGAAGTTTCCTTTTGACTGTGAGAGTGTACACGGTACAACTGAGGCATTCCTGTGTTCTAACATAAAAAAAGACCCCAACGGTATAACGAAAACTGAAGACCGCTGAACCAACCAGAAATGCAGTCGATCGTTGAAACACAGACCTCCCCCCCCCCCCCCCCCTACCTCCCCCCCGGCCTGCCTCAGCAGCACAACCGATTAAAGTGCAAGTTTAACATCTTTACATATCCTTTATAAAAAAAAAGAATCTGCCAGCCTTTGCAAATCCCTCGCCATCTACTGCACGACAATGACAAATCTTGGTTTACCAAAGCGCTCGGGTGAATTGGTATAGTAGCGTGTGTGCAATGAATGAGCTGGCTTGCAGCAAAGGCTGGTGGGGAAATAAGCCATTAGCCAAAAGGAAAGCTCAGCAAACCCTTCTAGTATTTGGTTATTATGAGCCTAAATAAAATTAATTTCAGCGGGGTTGCATCAGTAGAAATAAAAACGTCTGAGTTTCCCGAGGCTACATCAGTAGGAACACATTCAGTACATTCAGGAATATACTGTTACACAGTCTGCGCCTAACCACTTGAGCCCTATGACATTTGTAGTGTGGCAAAAATTGAGAGAAAGATTGACACTGTGTGTGTGTGTGTGTGTGTGTGTGTGTGTGTGTGTGTGTGTGTGCGCGTGTGTGCGTGTGTGTGTGTGTGTGTGTGTGTGTGTGTGTGTGTGTGTGTGTGTGTGTGTGTGTGTGTGTGTGTGTGTGTGTGTGTGTGTGTGTGTGTGTGTGTGTGTGTGTGTGTGCGTGTGCGTGTGCGTGTGCGCGTGCATCGAGGGTGTTGAACTGACCTTTGGCCATTCTTGCTGAGCATTCATTAACCTGATGGCTGACTCGCTCCTTAAGAGTTGCGACTGCTTTAATTACTATAAGGGTAATTACTGATGACAAACACACACACACACACACACACCTTCAATGTTAATTTATTTCAGGGAGTGTATGAAGTTTATGAACCCATTTGTCTGATGCGCCAAAAGGCATGAAAATTGGCTCCAACAGTTCTTCCAGCATTTTGTTTATTTGTTTAATTGTCAAACCATAAAAGCTACAGAATCCATGACGACTCCAAGATATCTAACCTCCTATGTTGTCTAATAGTTTGTTGTCTTTTATACTTCCTTTGAAGGCCTGGGCCGTGGCTCAGCGGTCCAGGCACCTTGGCTGGTAATCCAGTCTGGCAGCGTGCCGCGGGTTCGACTCCCGATCCCGACGGCCTTTACTGCATGTCTTATTATTAAGTATAAGTATAAATTATACTTCCTTTGACTATGAGTGTCTATGTGGCATGGAAGCTTAGTGACACTGGTTGAGAAGCAGCACATAGAGACACATTTATTGTTTTACATGCAGTGTTAAGCAGAAGGTGTGGATCTAGTGTGCCACCTTGGCAGGATGTTAGTTGGGCTGCAGCAATAGTAGGTGTTTTTCTTCTGCCATAAATAAAAGAGTATAAGCAGCATACATTTGGAAGTAAAGTTCCTTTTACACCAACACTGTTCATATGAAACATTACTCGGTTAAAGGACCACTTCACCACTTTTCAACTTCTCTTCCTATAATTGGTCCTAACTAATGTTCATGATAAAATACCACCATTTTTTCCTACTCAGTCTGTGTCTCATAGGAAGGCTGTGGGCAGTTCAGAAACCCGTCCACCAGTGACATCATCAATGGTGAATCCAAGCTAATAGAAACGGCAGGCTTTCTTTTCCTGAAAAGTTGCAATGCAAAAGTTGAAGCCATCGTTCTCACGATAATACAAATCTAAATATATTTTAAAACAAATCTTGTTTAAAAAAAATCTGCCTAATGATGTCACTGGTGGACGGGTGTCCGAACTGCCCAAAGCCCTCCTATGAGACACAGACTGAGAAGGAAAAAATGGTGGTATTTTATCATGAACATTAGTGAGGACCAATTATATGAAGAGATGTTGAAAAGTGGTGAAGTGGTCCTTTAAATATTCCAACAGCACATTCAATTTGATGGTCAGAATTATAATCATTTGTAAAGTCAAAGTCTGTCAACAGACTCAACACTTGAACATATAGCTTTTTGATCGCAATGACACAGAGGAGAGAAGTTGAGACAGGACGGTGTCTGGGCGCCAAAAAAAACAGACAAAATATTAACCTTTACATTGTAGCACTGCCACATAATGTTCTTTAAGGATTTATTTTAAAATGTCATTTAAAAGAGCATGGCTCAAAATATTCCTTTAACACTATATCCATCCTTGTGTAATGTCCTATTTTCTTTGAGAGGTATCCGTTTTGTTTTTGTTTATGTTTTGGAGGGTCAAGCAGAACCGTCATCTGCTCCGGTGAGAGTGTTTGTTTGTCCAGCGAGGAGTACCGTTTGTTTTCCGTTCGAGGGACAGTGGATCTTCTCCATTGGATTGGTTTACGTTCGGGGCTCACCTTTACGTTTGGATTAACTTTATTATTTTGTGTTGGCGCGTCAGGGAGACGCGTGAGTATTAAGGAACGATACAAACAATAAGAGCGAGCGAGCGTGCGTGCGTGAGAGGCACGGAACGGTGCGTGCGTTCGGACATTATACGATCAACATTTAACCTGTCATCACGAACACTGTTGATGTATTGCACATTCAGTAGATAAACTATTTATCTGAACCTATTTCTGTGTTTGAGTCAGAGGTTTACCTGTGGAAAACATTCATTGCATGCTACATGGTTGAAACTTCTCAATTTTATCTTTAAAAGAGGATCATTACTACCCCGTGATTTTTAGTAACTGTGATAGAAATATCTGACCGTTAAAACATTTCTGACACGTGCTTTCTTCTTCCATACACAAATTTCATACCTCATGCACTCAACACATTTTCCAGAGGGCACATACAGTCCCTATACCTACTGTCAGTGGTGGAAAAAGTACTCAATTGTTTTACTTTAGTAAAAGTACCAATACTGCAATTTAGAACTAGTAACTAAGTACGGAATTGAAAATATACCTGAGTAATGTACCTGAGTAAAAGTACAAAAGTTTTCAAATAATTGTAGTAGAGTAAAAGTACAAATTTTGGCTCCGAGATGTAGTGGAGTAGAAGTAAAAGTACTGGAAATTGGAAATACTCAAGTAAAGTACAAATACCTCAAAAAGTACAGTAAGTAAAAGTACTTAATTACTTTCCACCTCTGAATCCCAGTACCAGACAGGCATCTTTTCTTTTTTTAAATCATTGCTCAATTGAGCAGTTGAGACGAATAAGTCTATAAGTCCATCAATTTATTCTGACCCCTCCTCGAAAAGGCCTATCTGTCCTCCTGAACCCGTTCGTCTCAAATGCTCAAGTGAAGAGAGACCGCAACTTTTGCTCTGTGCTATGTGGTATTTTGATGAGCTCATGAGAGAAAAAACACATTATTTTAGTGGCGGAAATAGCTGTCGTAAATAAGCTAATTGATTAGTCACGGCCATTTTCACATTCCCCCAGGAGTTTCTCCTTTGCTGACATGACACTGCGTGTGCAGAACCGTGGAACTTGAAAACGGTATCGTGCTGAATCATTCATATTATGTCATAACATGCTGATGTAAAGAACCTCCACCCATATGCTACAGTAACTTTGCTTGCTTGCGGGAATTGTCACAATAAACCATAATGCTGCTCAAAATGACAAGAACGTTTCCACACCTTAGAGTATATATGAATAGAGACGGCACCCGAGTTCTCCTCCCATCCACTTGCATTAAGTTGCTCAAAAGCGCATGAGGCGATTTCACTGTGCATTCTGGGTAGGAACAGAGTGCATTCTGGGATGGATTGGGCCCAAACACATGAACGCACTGCCGCTGACTATCATTGCAGGCATTCAGCGTTCACGTGTCATCGTGAACGTGCACAATGATAGTCAACGGATCAGCGCGTTCATGTGTTTGGGCCCACGCTGCAATATCAAATTCGGCCACTATGTCCATTTCGCCTCAGGGTTTCATCCGGGTGCCGTCTCTATTCATATATACTCTAAGATCCACACTCACACTAGTAGAGGATGTCACCATTGTCATGGAAAACCACAAAACCTTGTTAATCTAATTAACAAGTTCATTTCAATTTGGCTGCTGTAATTTATACCTCATACTTTAAATGCTTAGTATGAGCAGGGCTGCACATAATTATTTTGGGCTAGTTCTCAAAGGAGCACCTGGACATGCAAGTTGGTGCGCACAGGGGGGGGGGGGGGGGGGGGGGGGTTGGGTGGTCGACCGACGGACGGACGTCTCTACACTGCCACAATGTTATGCTGCCCACACAGCCAGATGCAAAAGATACAAAGATGCTAAACTACAGCCACAAACAGTGTGGTAGTTAAGCAGCAGGAGGTTTGTTAGCAGCACTGAAACGTCCTACACAGATAAAATGAATTACTCACCTACTGCTGCAGGTTCCATGTTTAAATAAAGTAATTCCAGTGTTGTTCAAGTGACAGATGCATGGTTTTCACATTGTAAATATGGTCGCGTGGTTTAGCGACTAGCACTATGACAGGAGCACCGTACTTTGGGAAAGTGTCATAGTAGCTATGAAACAGACTTCCTGTGCTCTGACTTACTCTTCAAAATAAGAGTCACGTGTAAAGATTAGTCAACACTAGTTTTATTTCTAAGTCTACTTACAGGACATAACATCATATTTGAGTTCCTTTTGAATACCTGTCAGATTCTCTACATATAACTGTCGCAGCTCTTGGTGCGCAAATGCGCCTTGCATCCTTTCATCTACAGCGCAGAAAACATTTTGACGACGCATGCGCACTGGCGCACCAGTTGTGTGCAGGCCTGAGTATGAGGTATAAAGTACAGCAGCCATGTGTTCATAAAACAGAAAGATTGGGTATTGGGTAAGACTGACGTTATGTATCTTTCAGGACCTTTCACTGCTTCGTCTCAATGGCTCTGGTCTTTTTTTTTTTTTATGTTGCCACTATGTTGGAGCAGCCATACACTAAACAGGTTAATCTCGATGTTCTGGGCATCTTTGTAGTGTTAGTAAAAAGCAGGTAAAAGAGTAACGTTTGAGGCAGACTAACATCAGTCACTCTACCGTTCACTGTAGTAGAAGAGGTGCGCCTGGTGAGGGTTTAAACCCCGCAGCTATGTCGAGTCCAGCCTACAGGAAATACGTATAAGCTGCGACCATGAGACCCGTTTCTGAATTCGTCTATACTGCCTCCCCTTGGCCAGCCGGGGCGCCTGGTGGAGGGGACAGGAACTGATCGGAATAACTCCCTCCTGTCGGGTGGAAAGAAGCAGGCCTGGACTCCTTAGACTCATGCTTAGAAGGAAGCATGAGGTCAGTCCGTTGCTCTCCCCAGGTTGGCAGAGGGAGTGTAGACTAGAGCCCAGGATTACATAGGATAATTGACACTGGGTGAAAAAATGGGTCACAAAATCGTGGGATAAAAATTTAAAAGAGAAAAAAAGAGATGTACAAAATATACATCTCAAACCGGTCAAGGAGTTAAAAATGGCGAGATTCAAGCGTATCCGTGGTTTGCAGGAAAGTACCATGGCAACATTTCTTCTCTGGCAGGTTTGCATGTGCCTCAAACTGCATCCTGCGACTTGTGTGATGTGTTTTGACACTGCTGTGGCACAAGAGGGATTTGGACCTCCCCGTCTCACGAGCACTTCCTGCAGTGTTGTTACTGATGTGATGGAGCAGCCAGTGAGATGACTGATATAGGACATGAAGTTCTGGGATGCTGTTGTACTGATACTAAACGCCTTTCTGTCCGCTCAGTAGCCATGCAAGTGTATTAATGGTCAAATCTGTCATGATATCTGTCTGTTGTATAGCCTACTTTTATTATGTAGTGTTGCCCTAGTGTTTCCTGTTCTGCCTAGTGGTGTTTGCCTGTCTTGTCTCACCTCCCTGTGATTACTAGTTTTCTCCACCTGTGTCCTGTTAGTCTCCCAGCCAATCCCAGCGTTGATTGTAGTCTGTTGCACCTGTGTCTAGTCTATTTAAACCTCCCTGTGTTCAGTCAGTGTTCCCTTGTC
>NW_027638218.1:0-103520 GCF_951216825.1 Electrona antarctica
TAAGGGACCAAGAAGTCACGCAGATTTTCGTCTTTTTTTCAAATCCTCAAAAATGATGAAAAACGGCATGCTATAGTATGCCGTCTGAGATGGGCTACAGCCCATGGTCAAAAATGATGAAAAACGAGGATTTGAGAAAAAGACGAAAATCACTCCGAGACCATGGGCTATAGTCCATTGTCTCGAGTGATTTCCGTCTTTTTTTCAAATCCTCAAAAATGATGAAAAACGGCATGCTATAGTATGCCGTCTGAGATGGGCTACAGCCCATGGTCAAAAATGATGTAAATGAGGATTTGAGAAAAAGACGAAAATCACTCCGAGACCATGGGCTATAGTCCATTGTCTCGAGTGATTTCCGTCTTTTTTTCAAATCCTCAAAAATGATGAAAAACGGCATGCTATAGTATGCCGTCTGAGATGGGCTACAGCCCATGGTCAAAAATGATGTAAATGAGGATTTGAGAATAAGACGAAAATCACTCCGAGACCATGGGCTATAGTCCATTGTCTCGAGTGATTTTCGTCTTTTTTTCAAATCCTCAAAAATGATGAAAAACAGCATGCTATAGTATGCCGTCTGAGATGGGCTACAGCCCATGGTCAAAAATGATGTAAATGAGGATTTGAGAAAAAGACGAAAATCACTCCGAGACCATGGGCTATAGTCCATTGTCTCGAGTGATTTTCGTCTTTTTTTCAAATCCTCAAAAATGATGAAAAACGGCATGCTATAGTATGCCGTCTGAGATGGGCTACAGCCCATGGTCAAAAATGATGTAAATGAGGATTTGAGAAAAAGAAGAAAATCACTCCGAGACCATGGGCTATAGTCCATTGTCTCGAGTGATTTTCGTCTTTTTTTCAAATCCTCAAAAATGATGAAAAACAGCATGCTATAGTATGCCGTCTGAGATGGGCTACAGCCCATGGTCAAAAATGATGTAAATTAGGATTTGAGAAAAAGACGAAAATCACTCCGAGACCATGGGCTATAGTCCATTGTCTCAAGTGATTTTCGTCTTTTTTTCAAATCCTCAAAAATGATGAAAAACAGCATGCTATAGTATGCCGTCTGAGATGGGCTACAGCCCATGGTCAAAAATGATGTAAATTAGGATTTGAGAAAAAGACGAAAATCACACCGAGACCATGGGCTATAGTCCATTGTCTCAAGTGATTTTCGTCTTTTTTTCAAATCCTCAAAAATGATGAAAAACAGCATGCTATAGTATGCCGTCTGAGATGGGCTACAGCCCATGGTCAAAAATGATGTAAATGAGGATTTGAGAAAAAGACGAAAATCACTCCGAGACCATGGGCTATAGTCCATTATCTCGAGTGATTTCCGTCTTTTTTTCAAATCCTCAAAAATGATGAAAAACGGCATGCTATAGTATGCCGTCTGAGATGGGCTACAGCCCATGGTCAAAAATGATGAAAAACAACGATTTGAGAAAAGACGAAAATCACTCCGAGACCATGGGCTATAGTCCATTGTCTCGAGTGATTTTCGTCTTTTTTTCAAATCCTCAAAAATGATGAAAAACGGCATGCTATAGTATGCCGTCTGAGATGGGCTACAGCCCATGGTCAAAAATGATGTAGATGAGGATTTGAGAAAAAGACGAAAATCACTCCGAGACCATGGGCTATAGTCCATTGTCTCAAGTGATTTTCGTCTTTTTTTCAAATCCTCAAAAATGATGAAAAACAGCATGCTATAGTATGCCGTCTGAGATGGGCTACAGCCCATGGTCAAAAATGATGTAAATGAGGATTTGAGAAAAAGACGAAAATCACTCCGAGACCATGGGCTATAGTCCATTATCTCGAGTGATTTCCGTCTTTTTTTCAAATCCTCAAAAATTATGAAAAACGGCATGCTATAGTATGCCGTCTGAGATTGGCTACAGCCCATGGTCAAAAATGATGAAAAACAACGATTTGAGAAAAGACGAAAATCACTCCGAGACCATGGGCTATAGTCCATTGTCTCGAGTGATTTTCGTCTTTTTTTCAAATCCTCAAAAATGATGAAAAACGGCATGCTATAGTATGCCGTCTGAGATGGGCTACAGCCCATGGTCAAAAATGATGTAAATGAGGATTTGAGAAAAAGACGAAAATCACTCCGAGACCATGGGCTATAGTCCATTGTCTCGAGTGATTTCCGTCTTTTTTTCAAATCCTCAAAAATGATGAAAAACGGCATGCTATAGTATGCCGTCTGAGATGGGCTACAGCCCATGGTCAAAAATGATGTAAATGAGGATTTGAGAATAAGACGAAAATCACTCCGAGACCATGGGCTATAGTCCATTGTCTCGAGTGATTTTCGTCTTTTTTTCAAATCCTCAAAAATGATGAAAAACAGCATGCTATAGTATGCCGTCTGAGATGGGCTACAGCCCATGGTCAAAAATTATGTAAATGAGGATTTGAGAAAAAGACGAAAATCACTCCGAGACCATGGGCTATAGTCCATTGTCTCGAGTGATTTTCGTCTTTTTTTCAAATCCTCAAAAATGATGAAAAACGGCATGCTATAGTATGCCGTCTGAGATGGGCTACAGCCCATGGTCAAAAATGATGTAAATGAGGATTTGAGAAAAAGACGAAAATCACTCCGAGACCATGGGCTATAGTCCATTGTCTCGAGTGATTTCTGTCTTTTTTTCAAATCCTCAAAAATGATGAAAAACAGCATGCTATAGTATGCCGTCTGAGATGGGCTACAGCCCATGGTCAAAAATGATGTAAATGAGGATTTGAGAAAAAGACGAAAATCACTCCGAGACCATGGGCTATAGTCCATTGTCTCGAGTGATTTCTGTCTTTTTTTCAAATCCTCAAAAATGATGAAAAACGGCATGCTATAGTATGCCGACTGAAATGGGCTACAGCCCATGGTCAAAAATGATGTAAATGAGGATTTGAGAAAAAGACGAAAATCACTCCGAGACCATGGGCTATAGTCCATTGTCTCGAGTGATTTTCGTCTTTTTTTCAAATCCTCAAAAATGATGAAAAACAGCATGCTATAGTATGCCGTCTGAGATGGGCTACAGCCCATGGTCAAAAATGATGTAAATTAGGATTTGAGAAAAAGACGAAAATCACTCCGAGACCATGGGCTATAGTCCATTGTCTCAAGTGATTTTCGTCTTTTTTTCAAATCCTCAAAAATTATGAAAAACAGCATGCTATAGTATGCCGTCTGAGATGGGCTACAGCCCATGGTCAAAAATGATGTAAATTAGGATTTGAGAAAAAGACGAAAATCACTCCGAGACCATGGGCTATAGTCCATTGTCTCAAGTGATTTTCGTCTTTTTTTCAAATCCTCAAAAATGATAAAAAACAGCATGCTATAGTATGCCGTCTGAGATGGGCTACAGCCCATGGTCAAAAATGATGTAAATGAGGATTTGAGAAAAAGACGAAAATCACTCCGAGACCATGGGCTATAGTCCATTATCTCGAGTGATTTCCGTCTTTTTTTCAAATCCTCAAAAATTATGAAAAACGGCATGCTATAGTATGCCGTCTGAGATGGGCTACAGCCCATGGTCAAAAATGATGAAAAACAACGATTTGAGAAAAGACGAAAATCACTCCGAGACCATGGGCTATAGTCCATTGTCTCGAGTGATTTTCGTCTTTTTTTCAAATCCTCAAAAATGATGAAAAACGGCATGCTATAGTATGCCGTCTGAGATGGGCTACAGCCCATGGTCAAAAATGATGTAAATGAGGATTTGAGAATAAGACGAAAATCACTCCGAGACCATGGGCTATAGTCCATTGTCTCGAGTGATTTTCGTCTTTTTTTCAAATCCTCAAAAATGATGAAAAACTGAATGCTATAGTATGCCGTCTGAGATGGGCTACAGCCCATGGTCAAAAATGAAAAACGAGGATTTGAAAAAAGAGACGAAAATCACTCCGAGACCATGGGCTATAGTCCATTGTCTCGAGTGATTTTCGTCTTTTTTTCAAATCCTCAAAAATGATGAAAAACAGCATGCTATAGTATGCCGTCTGAGATGGGCTACAGCCCATGGTCAAAAATGATGTAAATGAGGATTTGAGAAAAAGACGAAAATCACTCCGAGACCATGGGCTATAGTCCATTGTCTCGAGTGATTTTCGTCTTTTTTTCAAATCCTCAAAAATGATGAAAAACGGCATGCTATAGTATGCCGACTGAAATGGGCTACAGCCCATGGTCAAAAATGATGTAAATGAGGATTTGAGAAAAAGACGAAAATCACTCCGAGACCATGGGCTATAGTCCATTGTCTCGAGTGATTTTCGTCTTTTTTTCAAATCCTCAAAAATGATGAAAAACAGCATGCTATAGTATGCCGTCTGAGATGGGCTACAGCCCATGGTCAAAAATGATGTAAATTAGGATTTGAGAAAAAGACGAAAATCACTCCGAGACCATGGGCTATAGTCCATTGTCTCAAGTGATTTTCGTCTTTTTTTCAAATCCTCAAAAATTATGAAAAACAGCATGCTATAGTATGCCGTCTGAGATGGGCTACAGCCCATGGTCAAAAATGATGTAAATTAGGATTTGAGAAAAAGACGAAAATCACTCCGAGACCATGGGCTATAGTCCATTGTCTCAAGTGATTTTCGTCTTTTTTTCAAATCCTCAAAAATGATAAAAAACAGCATGCTATAGTATGCCGTCTGAGATGGGCTACAGCCCATGGTCAAAAATGATGTAAATGAGGATTTGAGAAAAAGACGAAAATCACTCCGAGACCATGGGCTATAGTCCATTATCTCGAGTGATTTCCGTCTTTTTTTCAAATCCTCAAAAATTATGAAAAACGGCATGCTATAGTATGCCGTCTGAGATGGGCTACAGCCCATGGTCAAAAATGATGAAAAACAACGATTTGAGAAAAGACGAAAATCACTCCGAGACCATGGGCTATAGTCCATTGTCTCGAGTGATTTTCGTCTTTTTTTCAAATCCTCAAAAATGATGAAAAACGGCATGCTATAGTATGCCGTCTGAGATGGGCTACAGCCCATGGTCAAAAATGATGTAAATGAGGATTTGAGAATAAGACGAAAATCACTCCGAGACCATGGGCTATAGTCCATTGTCTCGAGTGATTTTCGTCTTTTTTTCAAATCCTCAAAAATGATGAAAAACTGAATGCTATAGTATGCCGTCTGAGATGGGCTACAGCCCATGGTCAAAAATGAAAAACGAGGATTTGAAAAAAGAGACGAAAATCACTCCGAGACCATGGGCTATAGTCCATTGTCTCGAGTGATTTTCGTCTTTTTTTCAAATCCTCAAAAATGATGAAAAACAGCATGCTATAGTATGCCGTCTGAGATGGGCTACAGCCCATGGTCAAAAATGATGTAAATGAGGATTTGAGAAAAAGACGAAAATCACTCCGAGACCATGGGCTATAGTCCATTGTCTCGAGTGATTTTCGTCTTTTTTTCAAATCCTCAAAAATGATGAAAAACGGCATGCTATAGTATGCCGTCTGAGATGGGCTACAGCCCATGGTCAAAAATGATGTAAATGAGGATTTGAGAAAAAGACGAAAATCACTCCGAGACCATGGGCTATAGTCCATTGTCTCGAGTGATTTCTGTCTTTTTTTCAAATCCTCAAAAATGATGAAAAACAGCATGCTATAGTATGCCGTCTGAGATGGGCTACAGCCCATGGTCAAAAATGATGTAAATGAGGATTTGAGAAAAAGACGAAAATCACTCCGAGACCATGGGCTATAGTCCATTGTCTCGAGTGATTTTCGTCTTTTTTTCAAATCCTCAAAAATGATGAAAAACGGCATGCTATAGTATGCCGTCTGAGATGGGCTACAGCCTATGGTCAAAAATGATGTAAATGAGGATTTGAGAAAAAGACGAAAATCACTCCGAGACCATGGGCTATAGTCCATTGTCTCGAGTGATTTCTGTCTTTTTTTCAAATCCTCAAAAATGATGTAAAACGGCATGCTATAGTATGCCGTCTAAGATGGGCTACAGCCCATGGTCAAAAATGATGAAAAACAACGATTTGAGAAAAGACGAAAATCACTCCGAGACCATGGGCTATAGTCCATTGTCTCGAGTGATTTCCGTCTTTTTTTCAAATCCTCAAAAATTATGAAAAACGGCATGCTATAGTATGCCGTCTGAGATGGGCTACAGCCCATGGTCAAAAATGATGAAAAACAACTATTTGAGAAAAGACGAAAATCACTCCGAGACCATGGGCTATAGTCCATTGTCTCGAGTGATTTCCGTCTTTTTTTCAAATCCTCAAAAATGATGAAAAACGGCATGCTATAGTATGCCGTCTGAGATGGGCTACAGCCCATGGTCAAAAATAAAAAACGAGGATTTGAAAAAAAGACGAAAATCACTCCGAGACCATGGGCTATAGTCCATTGTCTCGAGTGATTTCTGTCTTTTTTTCAAATCCTCAAAAATGATGAAAAACAGCATGCTATAGTATGCCGTCTGAGATGGGCTACAGCCCATGGTCAAAAATGATGTAAATGAGGATTTGAGAAAAAGACGAAAATCACTCCGAGACCATGGGCTATAGTCCATTGTCTCGAGTGATTTCCGTCTTTTTTCAAATCCTCAAAAATGAGGAAAAACGGCATGCTATAGTATGCCGACTGAAATGGGCTACAGCCCATGGTCAAAAATGATGTAAATGAGGATTTGAGAAAAAGACGAAAATCACTCCGAGACCATGGGCTATAGTCCATTGTCTAGAGTGATTTTCGTCTTTTTTTCAAATCCTCAAAAATGATGAAAAACGGCATGCTATAGTATGCCGTCTGAGATGGGCTACAGACCATGGTCAAAAATGATGAAAAACAAGGATTTGAGAAAAAGACGAAAATCACTCCGAGACCATGGGCTATAGTCCATTGTCTCGAGTGATTTCCGTCTTTTTTTCAAATCCTCAAAAATGATGAAAAACGGCATGCTATAGTATGCCGTCTGAGATGGGCTACAGCCCATGGTCAAAAATGAAAAACGAGGATTTGAAAAAAAGACGAAAATCACTCCGAGACCATGGGCTATAGTCCATTGTCTCGAGTGATTTTCGTCTTTTTTTCAAATCCTCAAAAATGATGAAAAACGGCATGCTATAGTATGCCGTCTGAGATGGGCTACAGCCCATGGTCAAAAATGATGTAAATGAGGATTTGAGAAAAAGATGAAAATCACTCCGAGACCATGGGCTATAGTCCATTGTCTCGAGTGATTTCCGTCTTTTTTTCAAATCTTCAAAAATGATGAAAAACAGCATGCTATAGTATGCCGTCTGAGATGGGCTACAGCCCATGGTCAAAAATGATGTAAATGAGGATTTGAGAAAAAGACGAAAATCACTCCGAGACCATGGGCTATAGTCCATTGTCTCGAGTGATTTTCGTCTTTTTTTCAAATCCTCAAAAATGATGAAAAACAGCATGCTATAGTATGCCGTCTGAGATGGGCTACAGCCCATGGTCAAAAATGATGTAAATGAGGATTTGAGAAAAAGACGAAAATCACTCCGAGACCATGGGCTATAGTCCATTGTCTCGAGTGATTTCTGTCTTTTTTTCAAATGCTCAAAAATGATGTAAAACGGCATGCTATAGTATGCCGTCTAAGATGGGCTACAGCCCATGGTCAAAAATGATGAAAAACAACGATTTGAGAAAAGACGAAAATCACTCCGAGACCATGGGCTATAGTCCATTGTCTCGAGTGATTTCCGTCTTTTTTTCAAATCCTCAAAAATGATGAAAAACGGCATGCTATAGTATGCCGTCTGAGATGGGCTACAGGGTCAAAAATGATGAAAAACAACTATTTGAGAAAAGACGAAAATCACTCCGAGACCATGGGCTATAGTCCATTGTCTCGAGTGATTTCCGTCTTTTTTTCAAATCCTCAAAAATGATGAAAAACGGCATGCTATAGTATGCCGTCTGAGATGGGCTACAGCCCATGGTCAAAAATGAAAAACGAGGATTTGAAAAAAAGACGAAAATCACTCCGAGACCATGGGCTATAGTCCATTGTCTCGAGTGATTTTCGTCTTTTTTTCAAATCCTCAAAAATGGTGAAAAACGGCATGCTATAGTATGCCGTCTGAGATGGGCTACAGCCCATGGTCAAAAATGATGTAAATGAGGATTTGAGAAAAAGATGAAAATCACTCCGAGACCATGGGCTATAGTCCATTGTCTCGAGTGATTTCCGTCTTTTTTTAAAATCTTCAAAAATGATGAAAAACGGCATGCTATAGTATGCCGTCTGAGATGGGCTACAGCCCATGGTCAAAAATGAAAAACGAGGATTTGAAAAAAAGACGAAAATCACTCCGAGACCATGGGCTATAGTCCATTGTCTTGAGTGATTTTCGTCTTTTTTTCAAATCCTCAAAAATGATGAAAAACAGCATGCTATAGTATGCCGTCTGAGATGGGCTACAGCCCATGGTCAAAAATGATGTAAATGAGGATTTGAGAAAAATACGAAAATCACTCCGAGACCATGGGCTATAGTCCATTGTCTCGAGTGATTTTCGTCTTTTTTTCAAATCCTCAAAAATGATGAAAAACGGCATGCTATAGTATGCCGTCTGAGATGGGCTACAGCCCATGGTCAAAAATGATGTAAATGAGGATTTGAGAAAAAGACGAAAATCACTCCGAGACCATGGGCTATAGTCCATTGTCTCGAGTGATTTCCGTCTTTTTTTCAAATCCTCAAAAATGTTGAAAAACGGCATCTTATAGTATGCCGTCTGAGATGGGCTACAGCCCATGGTCAAAAATGAAAAACGAGGATTTGAAAAAAAGACGAAAATCACTCCGAGACCATGGGCTATAGTCCCCCACTCAAGTCTTTACTTTCAAGACCAATTTCAGGACAACTAAACAAACAAAAGCAGTGTGAATTGTCTGGACCCAGTGGGTCAGTGTGTTAGGACGCTGCCACATGATCGGGAGATGGTGAGTTCAAACCCCACTCAAGTCTTTACTTTCAAGACCGATTTCAGAAGAAGAAAACCAACAAAAAAGCAGTGTGAATTGTCTGGACCCAGTGGATCAGTGTGTTAGGACGCTGCCACATGATCGGGAGATGGTGAGTTCAAACCCCACTCAAGTTCAAACCAATAAATAAAGGTCCAGGGTGCAATCCCACCCCAGTCTTGATGATGAAAAACGGAATGCTATAGTATGCCGTCTGAGATGGGCTACAGACCATGGTCAAAAATGATGCAAAACAAGGTTTTTAGAAAAAGACAAAAATCACTCCGAGGCCATGGGCTATAGTCCATTGTCTCGAGTGATTTTCGTCTTTTTTTCAAATCCTCAAAAATGATGAAAAACAGCATGCTATAGTATGCCGTCTGAGATGGGCTACAGCCCATGGTCAAAAATGATGTAAATGAGGATTTGAGAAAAAGACGAAAATCACTCCGAGACCATGGGCTATAGTCCATTGTCTCGAGCGATTTTCGTCTTTTTTTCAAATCCTCAAAAATGATGAAAAACGGCATGCTATAGTATGCTGTCTGAGATGGGCTACAGCCCATGGTCAAAAATGATGTAAATGAGGATTTGAGAAAAAGACGAAAATCACTCCGAGACCATGGGCTATAGTCCATTGTCTCGAGTGATTTCCGTCTTTTTTTCAAATCCTCAAAAATGATGAAAAACGGCATGCTATAGTATGCCGTCTGAGATGGGCTACAGCCCATGGTCAAAAATGAAAAACGAGGATTTGAAAAAAAGACGAAAATCACTCCGAGACCATGGGCTATAGTCCATTGTCTCGAGTGATTTTCGTCTTTTTTTCAAATCCTCAAAAATGATGAAAAACAGCATGCTATAGTATGCCGTCTGAGATGGGCTACAGCCCATGGTCAAAAATGATGAAAACAAGGATTTGAGAAAAGACGAAAATCACTCCGAGACCATGGGCTATAGTCCATTGTCTCGAGTGATTTTCGTCTTTTTTTCAAATCCTCAAAAATGATGAAAAACAGCATGCTATAGTATGCCGTCTGAGATGGGCTACAGCCCATGGTCAAAAATGATGTAAATGAGGATTTGAGAAAAAGACGAAAATCACTCCGAGACCATGGGCTATAGTCCATTGTCTCGAGTGATTTTCGTCTTTTTTTCAAATCCTCAAAAATGATGAAAAACAGCATGCTATAGTATGCCGTCTGAGATGGGCTACAGTCCATGGTCAAAAATGATGTAAATGAGGATTTGAGAAAAAGACGAAAATCACTCCGAGACCATGGACTATAGTCCATTGTCTCGAGTGATTTCCGTCTTTTTTTCAAATCCTCAAAAATGATGAAAAACGGCATGCTATAGTATGCCGTCTGAGATGGGCTACAGCCCATGGTCAAAAATGATGAAAAACAAGGATTTGAGAAAAAGACGAAAATCACTCCGAGACCATGGGCTATAGTCCATTGTCTCGAGTGATTTTCGTCTTTTTTTCAAATCCTCAAAAATGATGAAAAACAGCATGCTATAGTATGCCGTGATTGCCGTCTGAGATGGGCTACAGCCCATGGTCAAAAATTATGTAAATGAGGATTTGAGAAAAAGACGAAAATCACTCCGAGACCATGGGCTATAGTCCATTGTCTCGAGTGATTTTCGTCTTTTTTTCAAATCCTCAAAAATGATGAAAAACAGCATGCTATAGTATGCCGTCTGAGATGGGCTACAGCCCATGGTCAAAAATTATGTAAATGAGGATTTGAGAAAAAGACGAAAATCACTCCGAGACCATGGGCTATAGTCCATTGTCTCGAGTGATTTCCGTCTTTTTTTCAAATCCTCAAAAATGATGAAAAACGGCATGCTATAGTATGCCGTCTGAGATGGGCTACAGCCCATGGTCAAAAATGATGTAAATGAGGATTTGAGAAAAAGACGAAAATCACTCCGAGACCATGGGCTATAGTCCATTGTCTCGAGTGATTTTCGTCTTTTTTTCAAATCCTCAAAAATGATGAAAAACAGCATGCTATAGTATGCCGTCTGAGATGGGCTACAGCCCATGGTCAAAAATGATGTAAATGAGGATTTGAGAAAAAGACGAAAATCACCCCGAGACCATGGGCTATAGTCCATTGTCTCGAGTGATTTCCGTCTTTTTTTCAAATCCTCAAAAATGATGAAAAACGGCATGCTATAGTATGCCGTCTGAGATGGGCTACAGCCCATGGTCAAAAATGATGTAAATGAGGATTTGAGAAAAAGACGAAAATCCCTCCGAGACCATGGGCTATAGTCCATTGTCTCGAGTGATTTCCGTCTTTTTTTCAAATCCTCAAAAATGATGAAAAACGGCATGCTATAGTATGCCGACTGAAATGGGCTACAGCCCATGGTCAAAAATGATGTAAATGAGGATTTGAGAAAAAGACGAAAATCACTCCGAGACTATGGGCTATAGTCCATTGTCTCGAGTGATTTCCGTCTTTTTTTCAAATCCTCAAAAATGATGAAAAACGGCATGCTATAGTATGCCGTCTGAGATGGGCTACAGCCCATGGTCAAAAATGATGTAAATGAGGATTTGAGAAAAAGACGAAAATCACTCCGAGACCATGGGCTATAGTCCATTGTCTCGAGTGATTTCCGTCTTTTTTTCAAATCCTCAAAAATGATGAAAAACAGCATGCTATAATATGCCGTCTGAGATGGGCTACAGCCCATGGTCAAAAATGATGTAAATGAGGATTTGAGAAAAAGACGAAAATCACTCCGAGACCATGGGCTATAGTCCATTGTCTCGAGTGATTTTCGTCTTTTTTTCAAATCCTCAAAAATGATGAAAAACAGCATGCTATAGTATGCCGTCTGAGATGGGCTACAGCCCATGGTCAAAAATGATGTAAATGAGGATTTGAGAAAAAGACGAAAATCACTCCGAGACCATGGGCTATAGTCCATTGTCTCGAGTGATTTCCGTCTTTTTTTCAAATCCTCAAAAATGATGAAAAACGGCATGCTATAGTATGCCGTCTGAGATGGGCTACAGCCCATGGTCAAAAATGATGTAAATGAGGATTTGAGAAAAAGACGAAAATCACTCCGAGACCATGGGCTATAGTCCATTGTCTCGAGTGATTTTCGTCTTTTTTTCAAATCCTCAAAAATGATGAAAAACAGCATGCTATAGTATGCCGTCTGAGATGGGCTACAGCCCATGGTCAAAAATGATGTAAATGAGGATTTGAGAAAAAGACGAAAATCACTCCGAGACCATGGGCTATAGTCCATTGTCTCGAGTGATTTTCGTCTTTTTTTCAAATCCTCAAAAATGATGAAAAACAGCATGCTATAGTATGCCGTCTGAGATGGGCTACAGTCCATGGTCAAAAATGATGTAAATGAGGATTTGAGAAAAAGACGAAAATCACTCCGAGACCATGGACTATAGTCCATTGTCTCGAGTGATTTCCGTCTTTTTTTCAAATCCTCAAAAATGATGAAAAACGGCATGCTATAGTATGCCGTCTGAGATGGGCTACAGCCCATGGTCAAAAATGATGAAAAACAAGGATTTGAGAAAAAGACGAAAATCACTCCGAGACCATGGGCTATAGTCCATTGTCTCGAGTGATTTTCGTCTTTTTTTCAAATCCTCAAAAATGATGAAAAACAGCATGCTATAGTATGCCGTGATTGCCGTCTGAGATGGGCTACAGCCCATGGTCAAAAATTATGTAAATGAGGATTTGAGAAAAAGACGAAAATCACTCCGAGACCATGGGCTATAGTCCATTGTCTCGAGTGATTTTCGTCTTTTTTTCAAATCCTCAAAAATGATGAAAAACAGCATGCTATAGTATGCCGTCTGAGATGGGCTACAGCCCATGGTCAAAAATTATGTAAATGAGGATTTGAGAAAAAGACGAAAATCACTCCGAGACCATGGGCTATAGTCCATTGTCTCGAGTGATTTCCGTCTTTTTTTCAAATCCTCAAAAATGATGAAAAACGGCATGCTATAGTATGCCGTCTGAGATGGGCTACAGCCCATGGTCAAAAATGATGTAAATGAGGATTTGAGAAAAAGACGAAAATCACTCCGAGACCATGGGCTATAGTCCATTGTCTCGAGTGATTTTCGTCTTTTTTTCAAATCCTCAAAAATGATGAAAAACAGCATGCTATAGTATGCCGTCTGAGATGGGCTACAGCCCATGGTCAAAAATGATGTAAATGAGGATTTGAGAAAAAGACGAAAATCACCCCGAGACCATGGGCTATAGTCCATTGTCTCGAGTGATTTCCGTCTTTTTTTCAAATCCTCAAAAATGATGAAAAACGGCATGCTATAGTATGCCGTCTGAGATGGGCTACAGCCCATGGTCAAAAATGATGTAAATGAGGATTTGAGAAAAAGACGAAAATCCCTCCGAGACCATGGGCTATAGTCCATTGTCTCGAGTGATTTCCGTCTTTTTTTCAAATCCTCAAAAATGATGAAAAACGGCATGCTATAGTATGCCGACTGAAATGGGCTACAGCCCATGGTCAAAAATGATGTAAATGAGGATTTGAGAAAAAGACGAAAATCACTCCGAGACTATGGGCTATAGTCCATTGTCTCGAGTGATTTCCGTCTTTTTTTCAAATCCTCAAAAATGATGAAAAACGGCATGCTATAGTATGCCGTCTGAGATGGGCTACAGCCCATGGTCAAAAATGATGTAAATGAGGATTTGAGAAAAAGACGAAAATCACTCCGAGACCATGGGCTATAGTCCATTGTCTCGAGTGATTTCCGTCTTTTTTTCAAATCCTCAAAAATGATGAAAAACAGCATGCTATAATATGCCGTCTGAGATGGGCTACAGCCCATGGTCAAAAATGATGTAAATGAGGATTTGAGAAAAAGACGAAAATCACTCCGAGACCATGGGCTATAGTCCATTGTCTCGAGTGATTTTCGTCTTTTTTTCAAATCCTCAAAAATGATGAAAAACAGCATGCTATAGTATGCCGTCTGAGATGGGCTACAGCCCATGGTCAAAAATGATGTAAATGAGGATTTGAGAAAAAGACGAAAATCACTCCGAGACCATGGGCTATAGTCCATTGTCTCGAGTGATTTCCGTCTTTTTTTCAAATCCTCAAAAATGATGAAAAACGGCATGCTATAGTATGCCGTCTGAGATGGGCTACAGCCCATGGTCAAAAATGATGTAAATGAGGATTTGAGAAAAAGACGAAAATCACTCCGAGACCATGGGCTATAGTCCATTGTCTCGAGTGATTTCCGTCTTTTTTTCAAATCCTCAAAAATGATGAAAAACGGCATGCTATAGTATGCCGTCTGAGATGGGCTACAGCCCATGGTCAAAAATGATGTAAATGAGGATTTGAGAAAAAGACGAAAATCACTCCGAGACCATGGGCTATAGTCCATTGTCTCGAGTGATTTCCGTCTTTTTTTCAAATCCTCAAAAATGATGAAAAACGGCATGCTATAGTATGCCGTCTGAGATGGGCTACAGCCCATGGTCAAAAATGATGTAAATGAGGATTTGAGAAAAAGACGAAAATCCCTCCGAGACCATGGGCTATAGTCCATTGTCTCGAGTGATTTCTGTCTTTTTTTCAAATCCTCAAAAATGATGAAAAACGGCATGCTATAGTATGCCGACTGAAATGGGCTACAGCCCATGGTCAAAAATGATGTAAATGAGGATTTGAGAAAAAGACGAAAATCACTCCGAGACCATGGGCTATAGTCCATTGTCTCGAGTGATTTCCGTCTTTTTTTCAAATCCTCAAAAATGATGAAAAACGGCATGCTATAGTATGCCGTCTGAGATGGGCTACAGCCCATGGTCAAAAATGATGTAAATGAGGATTTGAGAAAAAGACGAAAATCCCTCCGAGACCATGGGCTATAGTCCATTGTCTCGAGTGATTTCCGTCTTTTTTTCAAATCCTCAAAAATGATGAAAAACGGCATGCTATAGTATGCCGACTGAGATGGGCTACAGCCCATGGTCAAAAATGATGTAAATGAGGATTTGAGAAAAAGACGAAAATCACTCCGAGACCATGGGCTATAGTCCATTGTCTCGAGTGATTTTCGTCTTTTTTTCAAATCCTCAAAAATGATGAAAAACAGCATGCTATAGTATGCCGTCTGAGATGGGCTACAGCCCATGGTGAAAAATGATGTAAATGAGGATTTGAGAAAAAGACGAAAATCACTCCGAGACCATGGGCTATAGTCCATTGTCTCGAGTGATTTTCGTCTTTTTTTCAAATCCTCAAAAATGATGAAAAACAGCATGCTATAGTATGCCGTCTGAGATGGGCTACAGCCCATGGTCAAAAATGATGTAAATGAGGATTTGAGAAAAAGACGAAAATCCCTCCGAGACCATGGGCTATAGTCCATTGTCTCGAGTGATTTCCGTCTTTTTTTCAAATCCTCAAAAATGATGAAAAACGGCATGCTATAGTATGCCGACTGAAATGGGCTACAGCCCATGGTCAAAAATGATGTAAATGAGGATTTGAGAAAAAGACGAAAATCACTCCGAGACCATGGGCTATAGTCCATTGTCTCGAGTGATTTCCGTCTTTTTTTCAAATCCTCAAAAATGATGAAAAACGGCATGCTATAGTATGCCGTCTGAGATGGGCTACAGCCCATGGTCAAAAATGATGTAAATGAGGATTTGAGAAAAAGACGAAAATCCCTCCGAGACCATGGGCTATAGTCCATTGTCTCGAGTGATTTCCGTCTTTTTTTCAAATCCTCAAAAATTATGAAAAACGGCATGCTATAGTATGCCGACTGAGATGGGCTACAGCCCATGGTCAAAAATGATGTAAATGAGGATTTGAGAAAAAGACGAAAATCACTCCGAGACCATGGGCTATAGTCCATTGTCTCGAGTGATTTTCGTCTTTTTTTCAAATCCTCAAAAATGATGAAAAACAGCATGCTATAGTATGCCGTCTGAGATGGGCTACAGCCCATGGTCAAAAATGATGTAAATGAGGATTTGAAAAAAAGACGAAAATCACTCCGAGACCATGGGCTATAGTCCATTGTCTCGAGTGATTTTCGTCTTTTTTTCAAATCCTCAAAAATGATGAAAAACAGCATGCTATAGTATGCCGTCTGAGATGGGCTACAGCCCATGGTCAAAAATGATGTAAATGAGGATTTGAGAAAAAGACGAAAATCACTCCGAGACCATGGGCTATAGTCCATTGTCTCGAGTGATTTTCGTCTTTTTTTCAAATCCTCAAAAATGATGAAAAACGGCATGCTATAGTATGCCGTTTGAGATGGGCTACAGCCCATGGTCAAAAATGATGAAAAACGAGGATTTGAGAAAAAGACGAAAATCACTCCGAGACCATGGGCTATAGTCCATTGTCTCGAGTGATTTTCGTCTTTTTTTCAAATCCTCAAAAATGATGAAAAACAGCATGCTATAGTATGCCGTCTGAGATGGGCTACAGCCCATGGTCAAAAATGATGTAAATGAGGATTTGAGAAAAAGACGAAAATCACTCCGAGACCATGGGCTATAGTCCATTGTCTCGAGTGATTTCCGTCTTTTTTTCAAATCCTCAAAAATGATGAAAAACGGCATGCTATAGTATGCCGTCTGAGATGGGCTACAGCCCATGGTCAAAAATGATGTAAATGAGGATTTGAGAAAAAGACGAAAATCCCTCCGAGACCATGGGCTATAGTCCATTGTCTCGAGTGATTTCCGTCTTTTTTTCAAATCCTCAAAAATGATGAAAAACGGCATGCTATAGTATGCCGACTGAAATGGGCTACAGCCCATGGTCAAAAATGATGTAAATGAGGATTTGAGAAAAAGACGAAAATCACTCCGAGACCATGGGCTATAGTCCATTGTCTCGAGTGATTTTCGTCTTTTTTTCAAATCCTCAAAAATGATGAAAAACAGCATGCTATAGTATGCCGTCCGAGATGGGCTACAGCCCATGGTCAAAAATGATGTAAATGAGGATTTGAGAAAAAGACGAAAATCACTCCGAGACCATGGGCTATAGTCCATTGTCTCGAGTGATTTCCGTCTTTTTTTCAAATCCTCAAAAATGATGAAAAACGGCATGCTATAGTATGCCGTCTGAGATGGGCTACAGCCCATGGTCAAAAATGATGTAAATGAGGATTTGAGAAAAAGACGAAAATCCCTCCGAGACCATGGGCTATAGTCCATTGTCTCGAGTGATTTCCGTCTTTTTTTCAAATCCTCAAAAATGATGAAAAACGGCATGCTATAGTATGCCGACTGAAATGGGCTACAGCCCATGGTCAAAAATGATGTAAATGAGGATTTGAGAAAAAGACGAAAATCACTCCGAGACCATGGGCTATAGTCCATTGTCTCGAGTGATTTTCGTCTTTTTTTCAAATCCTCAAAAATGATGAAAAACAGCATGCTATAGTATGCCGTCTGAGATGGGCTACAGCCCATGGTCAAAAATGATGTAAATGAGGATTTGAGAAAAATACGAAAATCACTCCGAGACCATGGGCTATAGTCCATTGTCTCGAGTGATTTTCGTCTTTTTTTCAAATCCTCAAAAATGATGAAAAACAGCATGCTATAGTATGCCGTCTGAGATGGGCTACAGTAGCCCATGGTCAAAAATGATGTAAATGAGGATTTGAGAAAAAGACGAAAATCACTCCGAGACCATGGGCTATAGTCCATTGTCTCGAGTGATTTCCTTCTTTTTTTCAAATCCTCAAAAATGATGAAAAACAGCATGCTATAATATGCCGTCTGAGATGGGCTACAGCCAATGGTCAAAAATTATGTAAATGAGGATTTGAGAAAAATACTGAAATCACTCCGAGACCATGGGCTATAGTCCATTGTCTCGAGTGATTTCCGTCTTTTTTTCAAATCCTCAAAAATGATGAAAAACGGCATGCTATAGTATGCCGTCTGAGATGGGCTACAGCCCATGGTCAAAAATGATGTAAATGAGGATTTGAGAAAAAGACGAAAATCACTCCGAGACCATGGGCTATAGTCCATTGTCTCGAGTGATTTCCGTCTTTTTTTCAAATCCTCAAAAATGATGAAAAACGGCATGCTATAGTATGCCGTCTGAGATGGGCTACAGCCCATGGTCAAAAATGATGTAAATGAGGATTTGAGAAAAAGACGAAAATCCCTCCGAGACCATGGGCTATAGTCCATTGTCTCGAGTGATTTCCGTCTTTTTTTCAAATCCTCAAAAATGATGAAAAACAGCATGCTATAATATGCCGTCTGAGATGGGCTACAGCCCATGGTCAAAAATGATGTAAATGAGGATTTGAGAAAAAGACGAAAATCACTTCGAGACCATGGGATATAGTCCATTGTCTCGAGTGATTTCCGTCTTTTTTTCAAATCCTCAAAAATGATGAAAAACGGCATGCTATAGTATGCCGTCTGAGATGGGCTACAGCCCATGGTCAAAAATGATGTAAATGAGGATTTGAGAAAAAGACGAAAATCACTCCGAGACCATGGGCTATAGTCCATTGTCTCGAGTGATTTCCGTCTTTTTTTCAAATCCTCAAAAATGATGAAAAACGGCATGCTATAGTATGCCGTCTGAGATGGGCTACAGCCCATGGTCAAAAATGATGAAAAACAAGGATTTGAGAAAAAGACGAAAATCACTCCGAGACCATGGGCTATAGTCCATTGTCTCGAGTGATTTCCGTCTTTTTTTCAAATCCTCAAAAATGATGAAAAACAGCATGCTATAGTATGCCGTCTGAGATGGGCTACAGCCCATGGTCAAAAATGATGTAAATGAGGATTTGAGAAAAAGACGAAAATCACTCCGAGACCATGGGCTATAGTCCATTGTCTCGAGTGATTTTCGTCTTTTTTTCAAATCCTCAAAAATGATGAAAAACAGCATGCTATAGTATGCCGTCTGAGATGGGCTACAGTCCATGGTCAAAAATGATGTAAATGAGGATTTGAGAAAAAGACGAAAATCACTCCGAGACCATGGGCTATAGTCCATTGTCTCGAGTGATTTCCGTCTTTTTTTCAAATCCTCAAAAATGATGAAAAACGGCATGCTATAGTATGCCGTCTGAGATGGGCTACAGCCCATGGTCAAAAATGATGAAAAACAAGGATTTGAGAAAAAGACGAAAATCACTCCGAGACCATGGGCTATAGTCCATTGTCTCGAGTGATTTTCGTCTTTTTTTCAAATCCTCAAAAATGATGAAAAACAGCATGCTATAGTATGCCGTGATTGCCGTCTGAGATGGGCTACAGCCCATGGTCAAAAATTATGTAAATGAGGATTTGAGAAAAAGACGAAAATCACTCCGAGACCATGGGCTATAGTCCATTGTCTCGAGTGATTTTCGTCTTTTTTTCAAATCCTCAAAAATGATGAAAAACAGCATGCTATAGTATGCCGTCTGAGATGGGCTACAGCCCATGGTCAAAAATTATGTAAATGAGGATTTGAGAAAAAGACGAAAATCACTCCGAGACCATGGGCTATAGTCCATTGTCTCGAGTGATTTCCGTCTTTTTTTCAAATCCTCAAAAATGATGAAAAACGGCATGCTATAGTATGCCGTCTGAGATGGGCTACAGCCCATGGTCAAAAATGATGTAAATGAGGATTTGAGAAAAAGACGAAAATCACTCCGAGACCATGGGCTATAGTCCATTGTCTCGAGTGATTTTCGTCTTTTTTTCAAATCCTCAAAAATGATGAAAAACAGCATGCTATAGTATGCCGTCTGAGATGGGCTACAGCCCATGGTCAAAAATGATGTAAATGAGGATTTGAAAAAAAGACGAAAATCACCCCGAGACCATGGGCTATAGTCCATTGTCTCGAGTGATTTCCGTCTTTTTTTCAAATCCTCAAAAATGATGAAAAACGGCATGCTATAGTATGCCGTCTGAGATGGGCTACAGCCCATGGTCAAAAATGATGTAAATGAGGATTTGAGAAAAAGACGAAAATCCCTCCGAGACCATGGGCTATAGTCCATTGTCTCGAGTGATTTCCGTCTTTTTTTCAAATCCTCAAAAATGATGAAAAACGGCATGCTATAGTATGCCGACTGAAATGGGCTACAGCCCATGGTCAAAAATGATGTAAATGAGGATTTGAGAAAAAGACGAAAATCACTCCGAGACTATGGGCTATAGTCCATTGTCTCGAGTGATTTCTGTCTTTTTTTCAAATCCTCAAAAATGATGAAAAACGGCATGCTATAGTATGCCGTCTGAGATGGGCTACAGCCCATGGTCAAAATGATGTAAATGAGGATTTGAGAAAAAGACGAAAATCACTCCGAGACCATGGGCTATAGTCCATTGTCTCGAGTGATTTCCGTCTTTTTTTCAAATCCTCAAAAATGATGAAAAACAGCATGCTATAATATGCCGTCTGAGATGGGCTACAGCCCATGGTCAAAAATGATGTAAATGAGGATTTGAGAAAAAGACGAAAATCACTCCGAGACCATGGGCTATAGTCCATTGTCTCGAGTGATTTTCGTCTTTTTTTCAAATCCTCAAAAATGATGAAAAACAGCATGCTATAGTATGCCGTCTGAGATGGGCTACAGCCCATGGTCAAAAATGATGTAAATGAGGATTTGAGAAAAAGACGAAAATCACTCCGAGACCATGGGCTATAGTCCATTGTCTCGAGTGATTTCCGTCTTTTTTTCAAATCCTCAAAAATGATGAAAAACGGCATGCTATAGTATGCCGTCTGAGATGGGCTACAGCCCATGGTCAAAAATGATGTAAATGAGGATTTGAGAAAAAGACGAAAATCACTCCGAGACCATGGGCTATAGTCCATTGTCTCGAGTGATTTCCGTCTTTTTTTCAAATCCTCAAAAATGATGAAAAACGGCATGCTATAGTATGCCGTCTGAGATGGGCTACAGCCCATGGTCAAAAATGATGTAAATGAGGATTTGAGAAAAAGACGAAAATCACTCCGAGACCATGGGCTATAGTCCATTGTCTCGAGTGATTTCCGTCTTTTTTTCAAATCCTCAAAAATGATGAAAAACGGCATGCTATAGTATGCCGTCTGAGATGGGCTACAGCCCATGGTCAAAAATGATGTAAATGAGGATTTGAGAAAAAGACGAAAATCCCTCCGAGACCATGGGCTATAGTCCATTGTCTCGAGTGATTTCCGTCTTTTTTTCAAATCCTCAAAAATGATGAAAAACGGCATGCTATAGTATGCCGACTGAAATGGGCTACAGCCCATGGTCAAAAATGATGTAAATGAGGATTTGAGAAAAAGACGAAAATCACTCCGAGACCATGGGCTATAGTCCATTGTCTCGAGTGATTTCCGTCTTTTTTTCAAATCCTCAAAAATGATGAAAAACGGCATGCTATAGTATGCCGTCTGAGATGGGCTACAGCCCATGGTCAAAAATGATGTAAATGAGGATTTGAGAAAAAGACGAAAATCCCTCCGAGACCATGGGCTATAGTCCATTGTCTCGAGTGATTTCCGTCTTTTTTTCAAATCCTCAAAAATGATGAAAAACGGCATGCTATAGTATGCCGACTGAGATGGGCTACAGCCCATGGTCAAAAATGATGTAAATGAGGATTTGAGAAAAAGACGAAAATCACTCCGAGACCATGGGCTATAGTCCATTGTCTCGAGTGATTTTCGTCTTTTTTTCAAATCCTCAAAAATGATGAAAAACAGCATGCTATAGTATGCCGTCTGAGATGGGCTACAGCCCATGGTCAAAAATGATGTAAATGAGGATTTGAGAAAAAGACGAAAATCCCTCCGAGACCATGGGCTATAGTCCATTGTCTCGAGTGATTTCCGTCTTTTTTTCAAATCCTCAAAAATGATGAAAAACGGCATGCTATAGTATGCCGACTGAAATGGGCTACAGCCCATGGTCAAAAATGATGTAAATGAGGATTTGAGAAAAAGACGAAAATCACTCCGAGACCATGGGCTATAGTCCATTGTCTCGAGTGATTTTCGTCTTTTTTTCAAATCCTCAAAAATGATGAAAAACAGCATGCTATAGTATGCCGTCTGAGATGGGCTACAGCCCATGGTCAAAAATGATGTAAATGAGGATTTGAGAAAAAGACGAAAATCACTCCGAGACCATGGGCTATAGTCCATTGTCTCGAGTGATTTCCGTCTTTTTTTCAAATCCTCAAAAATGATGAAAAACGGCATGCTATAGTATGCCGTCTGAGATGGGCTACAGCCCATGGTCAAAAATGATGTAAATGAGGATTTGAGAAAAAGACGAAAATCACTCCGAGACCATGGGCTATAGTCCATTGTCTCGAGTGATTTCCGTCTTTTTTTCAAATCCTCAAAAATGATGAAAAACGGCATGCTATAGTATGCCGTCTGAGATGGGCTACAGCCCATGGTCAAAAATGATGTAAATGAGGATTTGAGAAAAAGACGAAAATCACTCCGAGACCATGGGCTATAGTCCATTGTCTCGAGTGATTTCCGTCTTTTTTTCAAATCCTCAAAAATGATGAAAAACGGCATGCTATAGTATGCCGTCTGAGATGGGCTACAGCCCATGGTCAAAAATGATGTAAATGAGGATTTGAGAAAAAGACGAAAATCCCTCCGAGACCATGGGCTATAGTCCATTGTCTCGAGTGATTTCCGTCTTTTTTTCAAATCCTCAAAAATGATGAAAAACGGCATGCCGACTGAAATGGGCTACAGCCCATGGTCAAAAATGATGTAAATGAGGATTTGAGAAAAAGACGAAAATCACTCCGAGACCATGGGCTATAGTCCATTGTCTCGAGTGATTTCCGTCTTTTTTTCAAATCCTCAAAAATGATGAAAAACGGCATGCTATAGTATGCCGTCTGAGATGGGCTACAGCCCATGGTCAAAAATGATGTAAATGAGGATTTGAGAAAAAGACGAAAATCCCTCCGAGACCATGGGCTATAGTCCATTGTCTCGAGTGATTTCCGTCTTTTTTTCAAATCCTCAAAAATGATGAAAAACGGCATGCTATAGTATGCCGACTGAGATGGGCTACAGCCCATGGTCAAAAATGATGTAAATGAGGATTTGAGAAAAAGACGAAAATCACTCCGAGACCATGGGCTATAGTCCATTGTCTCGAGTGATTTTCGTCTTTTTTTCAAATCCTCAAAAATGATGAAAAACAGCATGCTATAGTATGCCGTCTGAGATGGGCTACAGCCCATGGTCAAAAATGATGTAAATGAGGATTTGAGAAAAAGACGAAAATCACTCCGAGACCATGGGCTATAGTCCATTGTCTCGAGTGATTTTCGTCTTTTTTTCAAATCCTCAAAAATGATGAAAAACAGCATGCTATAGTATGCCGTCTGAGATGGGCTACAGCCCATGGTCAAAAATGATGTAAATGAGGATTTGAGAAAAAGACGAAAATCACTCCGAGACCATGGGCTATAGTCCATTGTCTCGAGTGATTTTCGTCTTTTTTTCAAATCCTCAAAAATGATGAAAAACAGCATGCTATAGTATGCCGTCTGAGATGGGCTACAGCCCATGGTCAAAAATGATGTAAATGAGGATTTGAGAAAAAGACGAAAATCCCTCCGAGACCATGGGCTATAGTCCATTGTCTCGTGTGATTTCCGTCTTTTTTTCAAATCCTCAAAAATGATGAAAAACGGCATGCTATAGTATGCCGACTGAAATGGGCTACAGCCCATGGTCAAAAATGATGTAAATGAGGATTTGAGAAAAAGACGAAAATCACTCCGAGACCATGGGCTATAGTCCATTGTCTCGAGTGATTTCCGTCTTTTTTTCAAATCCTCAAAAATGATGAAAAACGGCATGCTATAGTATGCCGTCTGAGATGGGCTACAGCCCATGGTCAAAAATGATGTAAATGAGGATTTGAGAAAAAGACGAAAATCCCTCCGAGACCATGGGCTATAGTCCATTGTCTCGAGTGATTTCCGTCTTTTTTTCAAATCCTCAAAAATGATGAAAAACGGCATGCTATAGTATGCCGACTGAGATGGGCTACAGCCCATGGTCAAAAATGATGTAAATGAGGATTTGAGAAAAAGACGAAAATCACTCCGAGACCATGGGCTATAGTCCATTGTCTCGAGTGATTTTCGTCTTTTTTTCAAATCCTCAAAAATGATGAAAAACAGCATGCTATAGTATGCCGTCTGAGATGGGCTACAGCCCATGGTCAAAAATGATGTAAATGAGGATTTGAGAAAAAGACGAAAATAACTCCGAGACCATGGGCTATAGTCCATTGTCTCGAGTGATTTTCGTCTTTTTTTCAAATCCTCAAAAATGATGAAAAACAGCATGCTATAGTATGCCGTCTGAGATGGGCTACAGCCCATGGTCAAAAATGATGTAAATGAGGATTTGAGAAAAAGACGAAAATCACTCCGAGACCATGGGCTATAGTCCATTGTCTCGAGTGATTTTCGTCTTTTTTTCAAATCCTCAAAAATGATGAAAAACGGCATGCTATAGTATGCCGTCTGAGATGGGCTACAGCCCATGGTCAAAAATGATGAAAAACGAGGATTTGAGAAAAAGACGAAAATCACTCCGAGACCATGGGCTATAGTCCATTGTCTCGAGTGATTTTCGTCTTTTTTTCAAATCCTCAAAAATGATGAAAAACAGCATGCTATAGTATGCCGTCTGAGATGGGCTACAGCCCATGGTCAAAAATGATGTAAATGAGGATTTGAGAAAAAGACGAAAATCACTCCGAGACCATGGGCTATAGTCCATTGTCTCGAGTGATTTCCGTCTTTTTTTCAAATCCTCAAAAATGATGAAAAACGGCATGCTATAGTATGCCGTCTGAGATGGGCTACAGCCCATGGTCAAAAATGATGTAAATGAGGATTTGAGAAAAAGACGAAAATCCCTCCGAGACCATGGGCTATAGTCCATTGTCTCGAGTGATTTCCGTCTTTTTTTCAAATCCTCAAAAATGATGAAAAACGGCATGCTATAGTATGCCGACTGAAATGGGCTACAGCCCATGGTCAAAAATGATGTAAATGAGGATTTGAGAAAAAGACGAAAATCACTCCGAGACCATGGGCTATAGTCCATTGTCTCGAGTGATTTTCGTCTTTTTTTCAAATCCTCAAAAATGATGAAAAACAGCATGCTATAGTATGCCGTCTGAGATGGGCTACAGCCCATGGTCAAAAATGATGTAAATGAGGATTTGAGAAAAAGACGAAAATCACTCCGAGACCATGGGCTATAGTCCATTGTCTCGAGTGATTTTCGTCTTTTTTTCAAATCCTCAAAAATGATGAAAAACAGCATGCTATAGTATGCCGTCTGAGATGGGCTACAGCCCATGGTCAAAAATGATGTAAATGAGGATTTGAGAAAAAGACGAAAATCACTCCGAGACCATGGGCTATAGTCCATTGTCTCGAGTGATTTTCGTCTTTTTTTCAAATCCTCAAAAATGATGAAAAACAGCATGCTATAGTATGCCGTCCGAGATGGGCTACAGCCCATGGTCAAAAATGATGTAAATGAGGATTTGAGAAAAAGACGAAAATCACTCCGAGACCATGGGCTATAGTCCATTGTCTCGAGTGATTTCCGTCTTTTTTTCAAATCCTCAAAAATGATGAAAAACGGCATGCTATAGTATGCCGTCTGAGATGGGCTACAGCCCATGGTCAAAAATGATGTAAATGAGGATTTGAGAAAAAGACGAAAATCCCTCCGAGACCATGGGCTATAGTCCATTGTCTCGAGTGATTTCCGTCTTTTTTTCAAATCCTCAAAAATGATGAAAAACGGCATGCTATAGTATGCCGACTGAAATGGGCTACAGCCCATGGTCAAAAATGATGTAAATGAGGATTTGAGAAAAAGACGAAAATCACTCCGAGACCATGGGCTATAGTCCATTGTCTCGAGTGATTTTCGTCTTTTTTTCAAATCCTCAAAAATGATGAAAAACAGCATGCTATAGTATGCCGTCTGAGATGGGCTACAGCCCATGGTCAAAAATGATGTAAATGAGGATTTGAGAAAAAGACGAAAATCACTCCGAGACCATGGGCTATAGTCCATTGTCTCGAGTGATTTCCTTCTTTTTTTCAAATCCTCAAAAATGATGAAAAACAGCATGCTATAATATGCCGTCTGAGATGGGCTACAGCCAATGGTCAAAAATTATGTAAATGAGGATTTGAGAAAAATACTGAAATCACTCCGAGACCATGGGCTATAGTCCATTGTCTCGAGTGATTTCCGTCTTTTTTTCAAATCCTCAAAAATGATGAAAAACGGCATGCTATAGTATGCCGTCTGAGATGGGCTACAGCCCATGGTCAAAAATGATGTAAATGAGGATTTGAGAAAAAGACGAAAATCACTCTGAGACCATGGGCTATAGTCCATTGTCTCGAGTGATTTCCGTCTTTTTTTCAAATCCTCAAAAATGATGAAAAACGGCATGCTATAGTATGCCGTCTGAGATGGGCTACAGCCCATGGTCAAAAATGATGTAAATGAGGATTTGAGAAAAAGACGAAAATCCCTCCGAGACCATGGGCTATAGTCCATTGTCTCGAGTGATTTCCGTCTTTTTTTCAAATCCTCAAAAATGATGAAAAACAGCATGCTATAATATGCCGTCTGAGATGGGCTACAGCCCATGGTCAAAAATGATGTAAATGAGGATTTGAGAAAAAGACGAAAATCACTCCGAGACCATGGGCTATAGTCCATTGTCTCGAGTGATTTCCGTCTTTTTTTCAAATCCTCAAAAATGATGAAAAACGGCATGCTATAGTATGCCGACTGAAATGGGCTACAGCCCATGGTCAAAAATGATGTAAATGAGGATTTGAGAAAAAGACGAAAATCACTCCGAGACCATGGGCTATAGTCCATTGTCTCGAGTGATTTTCGTCTTTTTTTCAAATCCTCAAAAATGATGAAAAACAGCATGCTATAGTATGCCGTCTGAGATGGGCTACAGCCCATGGTCAAAAATGATGTAAATGAGGATTTGAGAAAAAGACGAAAATCCCTCCGAGACCATGGGCTATAGTCCATTGTCTCGAGTGATTTCCGTCTTTTTTTCAAATCCTCAAAAATGATGAAAAACGGCATGCTATAGTATGCCGACTGAAATGGGCTACAGCCCATGGTCAAAAATGATGTAAATGAGGATTTGAGAAAAAGACGAAAATCACTCCGAGACCATGGGCTATAGTCCATTGTCTCGAGTGATTTTCGTCTTTTTTTCAAATCCTCAAAAATGATGAAAAACAGCATGCTATAGTATGCCGTCTGAGATGGGCTACAGCCCATGGTCAAAAATGATGTAAATGAGGATTTGAGAAAAAGACGAAAATCACTCCGAGACCATGGGCTATAGTCCATTGTCTCGAGTGATTTTCGTCTTTTTTTCAAATCCTCAAAAATGATGAAAAACAGCATGCTATAGTATGCCGTCTGAGATGGGCTACAGTAGCCCATGGTCAAAAATGATGTAAATGAGGATTTGAGAAAAAGACGAAAATCACTCCGAGACCATGGGCTATAGTCCATTGTCTCGAGTGATTTCCTTCTTTTTTTCAAATCCTCAAAAATGATGAAAAACAGCATGCTATAATATGCCGTCTGAGATGGGCTACAGCCAATGGTCAAAAATTATGTAAATGAGGATTTGAGAAAAATACTGAAATCACTCCGAGACCATGGGCTATAGTCCATTGTCTCGAGTGATTTCCGTCTTTTTTTCAAATCCTCAAAAATGATGAAAAACGGCATGCTATAGTATGCCGTCTGAGATGGGCTACAGCCCATGGTCAAAAATGATGTAAATGAGGATTTGAGAAAAAGACGAAAATCACTCCGAGACCATGGGCTATAGTCCATTGTCTCGAGTGATTTCCGTCTTTTTTTCAAATCCTCAAAAATGATGAAAAACGGCATGCTATAGTATGCCGTCTGAGATGGGCTACAGCCCATGGTCAAAAATGATGTAAATGAGGATTTGAGAAAAAGACGAAAATCCCTCCGAGACCATGGGCTATAGTCCATTTATGTTTGTCTTGTCAGAACAGGCCTAGAGTTTTCGAGTATTTACTAAGTCATACTTATAGCTCAGGAGGCTGAAAGATGGAGTTTCTAAGAATACTACTTTTGATGCTTTTAATGGTTTTTGCATGGAGTCACCAACATTCACAAACATTTCAGTACTCGCGGGAGTTTCTCCTAAATTTACAGTGGAATCGTCTTGATGTCTCGAGCCTCGATGCGACACTCTCTTCACAGACTTCCAACTTTAATACAGGAATAGTCGGAGATTCTGTGAATGTAAGAGATGGCCACAAGAAATCGGCATACATCAGGAAAAGAGGAAAGAAGGGTGGCGTGCGTCAACGTCTAAGGAAACAGACGGAAAAAAACCGCGTCCCACTACCCTCTATAATCCTGGCCAACGTCCAATCCTTGAGGAACAAAATGGATGAATTACATGGGAATATCAGTCATCTACGCGAATACAGGGATGTCTGCTTGATGGCATTCACTGAAACTTGGCTTACTGACTCTGACTCTGACACGTCATTTGACATCAGCGGCTTCGGATCGCCTATACGGCTGGACCGGGACAGTGAGGTAACACACAAAACACAGGGAGGAGGGGTGTGCCTATACATTAATCGGAGATGGTGTAATAACTTCACCGTGCGTGAACGGTTATGCACGCCCGATATAGAGCTCCTGTCCGTGTCGGTGCGGCCCTTTTATCTCCCAAGGGAATTTCCCCAAGTGTTTATCACCGTTGTTTATATTCATCCAAAAGCCAACGCGGACATCGCAGCGAACACCATCTTCAGAGTGACACAGTCATTGCAATCTATCTCCCCTGACGCGCCCAACATAATTCTGGGAGACTTTAATCATTGCAACTTGAAGAAAACTCTAAACAGCTTTTATCAATATGTCAACTGTCACACACGGCGCAACAAGACTCTGGATCTATGCTATGGCTCAATTAAAGGAGCATACAAATCGGAGGCGGGCCCTGCTCTCGGATCTTCTGATCATAACATTGTACACCTTCTACCCGTTTACAAGACTGTGCTAAGGAGGGAGAAGGTGCGGAAAAGACAGGTGAAGATCTGGAATGAGGATTCCTCTCTTGCCCTGCAGGGGTGCTTTGACTGCACAGATTGGTCTGTGTTTACAGAATCATCTGATAATATTGATGAAATCACAGACGCTGTGTGCAGCTATATATCATTCTGTGAAGACAATGTTATTCCCACTAAGACTGTTAAGGTTTTTCCTAATAGCAAACCCTGGGCATCATCAGCCCTTAAAAGCTTAATCCACAACAGGAAAAATGCCTTCAATGAGGGTGATCTACCCAAGGTTAGGGAACTAAATAGAGAGATAAAGTCTGAAATAAAAAAAGGTAAACTCAGGTACAAAAACAAAATCGAAGCTGAGCTGAGCAGTAACAACCTCAGGGAAGCATGGAACGGCATGAAATCTATGACAGGGGCAGATGATAAAGGCCATAAGCTCATCTCCATGCCTGGGTTTGACTCAGATGTACAGCTGGCCAATGAGCTAAATAAGTTTTACCTAAGATTTGAGAATCAGGACTTTGCTAATAAAATTAATGAATTAAAAAACGAGACTAGAGCCCCTCCAGCCCTGGTAATTGACAAAAAAAGTGTGGAAAAACACCTCAGACACACTAAGTCAAAAAGTCCAGGGCCGGACAATATATGTGGCAAGGTTCTCTCAACGTGTGCTGAACAGCTCTGCAGCATTTTTCATTTTATTTTTAACTTATCTCTTCAACAACAGCGGGTCCCTAAGTTATGGAAACAGTCCACAATTGTCCCAGTTGCCAAAATTAGAACCCCAAAGTCATTAAATGACTTCAGGCCTGTTGCCTTGACTTCATTAGTAATGAAATGTTTGGAAAAGCTAGTCAAAGATAGCATCCTAAAGCAGGTGGAGAAATCTCTAGATCCCCTGCAGTTTGCATACAGGTCTGGAAGAGGTGTAGATGATGCCACTATCACCCTACTGCATTTCTTGTACCGCCACCTTGAGGGGAAAAAAACACAGGCCAGACTGTTGTTTGTCGATTTTTCCTCTGCCTTTAACACGATCCAGCCACATCTTCTAGCCCAGAAGCTAATCAGTTATTTTAAACTGGATCTTAACCTTGTTGGCTGGATCATAGACTTCTTAACTGTTAGGTCTCAGTGCGTGAGGGTAAATGAGGTCCTGTCTTCTCTGTTGCTCTCCTCCACTGGTTCTCCCCAAGGCTGTTGTCTCTCCTCACTACTGTATATTCTGTATACCAACGACTGTTGTAGCAATCACCCTAACAGGTATATTGTCAAATTTGCTGATGACTCTGTGATTGTTAGCCTTCTTGAAGACAATGAGGTACAGCATGGGCCAGTTGTCAATGACTTCATATCGTGGTGTGACAAGTCATTCTTACAGTTAAATGTGACCAAAACAAAAGACATGATCATCAGCTTTAGAAGGACTCCTCCCAGTCCTGCTCCTACACTCATTAAGGGCACAGAAATTGAAATTGTAGAGAGCTATAAATATTTGGGTGTCGTTCTTGACAACAAACTCTCCTTTGACTCTCATGTTGCCTCTACATCAAAAAAAGTCCAGCAGCGTCTTTTTTTTCTGAGGAAAATGCGTTCTTTTAATGTCTCGTCTGTGATGATGACTCTTTTCTATAGAAGTTTTATTGAATCTGTTCTCATGTTTTGTATGGTTGCCTGGTACGGTAATCTGACCCTGGCAAACAAGAACAGGCTCAGCAGCCTCGTCAAAGTGGCCAGTAAGATTTCTGGGAGAACCCAAGCCCAACTCATAGAACTGTACAAGAGGCAGATGCTTAAAAGAGCCTCCTCCCTCCTGGAGGTATCGGATCACCCACTTCGGTCTGAGTTTGAACTGTTGCCCTCAGGTCGTCGGCTGAGGGTGCCCACTACAAAGACTAATCGGTTCAAACTATCCTTTGTCCCGGCTGCTATCCAACTGCTGAACAGCAGATAGCACTTTATTCTTGCCTCTTTGCACATACTGCCCACTAATGCACTTTTGCTGACTTTGCTACTTTGAATGTCATGAATTCTCTGTCTCTAGTGCCCTGTTCTTAGATCTCAGTCTTGTATTGAATGTTGTTGTTGTGTGTATTTTTTACTATGATCTGGCTGCAAACCAATTTCCCGCAAGGGACAATAAAGCTAACCTTGAACCTTGATTGTCTCGAGTGATTTCCGTCTTTTTTTCAAATCCTCAAAAATGATGAAAAACAGCATGCTATAATATGCCGTCTGAGATGGGCTACAGCCCATGGTCAAAAATGATGTAAATGAGGATTTGAGAAAAAGACGAAAATCACTCCGAGACCATGGGCTATAGTCCATTGTCTCGAGTGATTTCCGTCTTTTTTTCAAATCCTCAAAAATGATGAAAAACGGCATGCTATAGTATGCCGACTGAAATGGGCTACAGCCCATGGTCAAAAATGATGTAAATGAGGATTTGAGAAAAGGACGAAAATCACTCCGAGACCATGGGCTATAGTCCATTGTCTCGAGTGATTTTCGTCTTTTTTTCAAATCCTCAAAAATGATGAAAAACAGCATGCTATAGTATGCCGTCTGAGATGGGCTACAGCCCATGGTCAAAAATGATGTAAATGAGGATTTGAGAAAAAGACGAAAATCCCTCCGAGACCATGGGCTATAGTCCATTGTCTCGAGTGATTTCCGTCTTTTTTTCAAATCCTCAAAAATGATGAAAAACGGCATGCTATAGTATGCCGACTGAAATGGGCTACAGCCCATGGTCAAAAATGATGTAAATGAGGATTTGAGAAAAAGACGAAAATCACTCCGAGACCATGGGCTATAGTCCATTGTCTCGAGTGATTTTCGTCTTTTTTTCAAATCCTCAAAAATGATGAAAAACAGCATGCTATAGTATGCCGTCTGAGATGGGCTACAGCCCATGGTCAAAAATGATGTAAATGAGGATTTGAGAAAAAGACGAAAATCACTCCGAGACCATGGGCTATAGTCCATTGTCTCGAGTGATTTTCGTCTTTTTTTCAAATCCTCAAAAATGATGAAAAACAGCATGCTATAGTATGCCGTCTGAGATGGGCTACAGTAGCCCATGGTCAAAAATGATGTAAATGAGGATTTGAGAAAAAGACGAAAATCACTCCGAGACCATGGGCTATAGTCCATTGTCTCGAGTGATTTCCTTCTTTTTTTCAAATCCTCAAAAATGATGAAAAACAGCATGCTATAATATGCCGTCTGAGATGGGCTACAGCCAATGGTCAAAAATTATGTAAATGAGGATTTGAGAAAAATACTGAAATCACTCCGAGACCATGGGCTATAGTCCATTGTCTCGAGTGATTTCCGTCTTTTTTTCAAATCCTCAAAAATGATGAAAAACGGCATGCTATAGTATGCCGTCTGAGATGGGCTACAGCCCATGGTCAAAAATGATGTAAATGAGGATTTGAGAAAAAGACGAAAATCACTCCGAGACCATGGGCTATAGTCCATTGTCTCGAGTGATTTCCGTCTTTTTTTCAAATCCTCAAAAATGATGAAAAACGGCATGCTACAGTATGCCGTCTGAGATGGGCTACAGCCCATGGTCAAAAATGATGTAAATGAGGATTTGAGAAAAAGACGAAAATCCCTCCGAGACCATGGGCTATAGTCCATTGTCTC
This sequence comes from Electrona antarctica, assembly GCF_951216825.1. Taxonomy (NCBI): domain Eukaryota; kingdom Metazoa; phylum Chordata; class Actinopteri; order Myctophiformes; family Myctophidae; genus Electrona; species Electrona antarctica. Next base: position 32,900 of record NW_027638218.1, read on the forward strand.
GAGTGATTTCCGTCTTTTTTTCAAATCCTCAAAAATGATGAAAAACAGCATGCTATAATATGCCGTCTGAGATGGGCTACAGCCCATGGTCAAAAATGATGTAAATGAGGATTTGAGAAAAAGACGAAAATCACTCCGAGACCATGGGCTATAGTCCATTGTCTCGAGTGATTTCCGTCTTTTTTTCAAATCCTCAAAAATGATGAAAAACGGCATGCTATAGTATGCCGACTGAAATGGGCTACAGCCCATGGTCAAAAATGATGTAAATGAGGATTTGAGAAAAAGACGAAAATCACTCCGAGACCATGGGCTATAGTCCATTGTCTCGAGTGATTTTCGTCTTTTTTTCAAATCCTCAAAAATGATGAAAAACAGCATGCTATAGTATGCCGTCTGAGATGGGCTACAGCCCATGGTCAAAAATGATGTAAATGAGGATTTGAGAAAAAGACGAAAATCACTCCGAGACCATGGGCTATAGTCCATTGTCTCGAGTGATTTTCGTCTTTTTTTCAAATCCTCAAAAATGATGAAAAACAGCATGCTATAGTATGCCGTCTGAGATGGGCTACAGTAGCCCATGGTCAAAAATGATGTAAATGAGGATTTGAGAAAAAGACGAAAATCACTCCGAGACCATGGGCTATAGTCCATTGTCTCGAGTGATTTTCGTCTTTTTTTCAAATCCTCAAAAATGATGAAAAACAGCATGCTATAGTATGCCGTCTGAGATGGGCTACAGCCCATGGTCAAAAATGATGTAAATGAGGATTTGAGAAAAAGACGAAAATCACTCCGAGACCATGGGCTATAGTCCATTGTCTCGAGTGATTTCCGTCTTTTTTTCAAATCCTCAAAAATGATGAAAAACAGCATGCTATAATATGCCGTCTGAGATGGGCTACAGCCCATGGTCAAAAATGATGTAAATGAGGATTTGAGAAAAAGACGAAAATCACTCCGAGACCATGGGCTATAGTCCATTGTCTCGATTGATTTCCGTCTTTTTTTCAAATCCTCAAAAATGATGAAAAACGGCATGCTATAGTATGCCGACTGAAATGGGCTACAGCCCATGGTCAAAAATGATGTAAATGAGGATTTGAGAAAAAGACGAAAATCACTCCGAGACCATGGGCTATAGTCCATTGTCTCGAGTGATTTTCGTCTTTTTTTCAAATCCTCAAAAATGATGAAAAACAGCATGCTATAGTATGCCGTCTGAGATGGGCTACAGCCCATGGTCAAAAATGATGTAAATGAGGATTTGAGAAAAAGACGAAAATCACTCCGAGACCATGGGCTATAGTCCATTGTCTCGAGTGATTTTCGTCTTTTTTTCAAATCCTCAAAAATGATGAAAAACAGCATGCTATAGTATGCCGTCTGAGATGGGCTACAGTAGCCCATGGTCAAAAATGATGTAAATGAGGATTTGAGAAAAAGACGAAAATCACTCCGAGACCATGGGCTATAGTCCATTGTCTCGAGTGATTTTCGTCTTTTTTTCAAATCCTCAAAAATGATGAAAAACAGCATGCTATAGTATGCCGTCTGAGATGGGCTACAGCTTATGGTCAAAAATGATGTAAATGAGGATTTGAGAAAAAGACGAAAATCACTCCGAGACCATGGGCTATAGTCCATTGTCTCGAGTGATTTCCGTCTTTTTTTCAAATCCTCAAAAATGATGAAAAACGGCATGCTATAGTATGCCGTCTGAGATGGGCTACAGCCCATGGTCAAAAATGATGTAAATGAGGATTTGAGAAAAAGACGAAAATCACTCCGAGACCATGGGCTATAGTCCATTGTCTCGAGTGATTTCCGTCTTTTTTTCAAATCCTCAAAAATGATGAAAAACGGCATGCTATAGTATGCCGACTGAAATGGGCTACAGCCCATGGTCAAAAATGATGTAAATGAGGATTTGAGAAAAAGACGAAAATCACTCCGAGACCATGGGCTATAGTCCATTGTCTCGAGTGATTTTCGTCTTTTTTTCAAATCCTCAAAAATGATGAAAAACAGCATGCTATAGTATGCCGTCTGAGATGGGCTACAGCCCATGGTCAAAAATGATGTAAATGAGGATTTGAGAAAAAGACGAAAATCACTCCGAGACCATGGGCTATAGTCCATTGTCTCGAGTGATTTTCGTATTTTTTTCAAATCCTCAAAAATGATGAAAAACAGCATGCTATAGTATGCCGTCTGAGATGGGCTACAGTAGCCCATGGTCAAAAATGATGTAAATGAGGATTTGAGAAAAAGACGAAAATCACTCCGAGACCATGGGCTATAGTCCATTGTCTCGAGTGATTTCCTTCTTTTTTTCAAATCCTCAAAAATGATGAAAAACTGCATGCTATAATATGCCGTCTGAGATGGGCTACAGCCAATGGTCAAAAATGATGTAAATGAGGATTTGAGAAAAAGACTAAAATCACTCCGAGACCATGGGCTATAGTCCATTGTCTCGAGTGATTTCCGTCTTTTTTTCAAATCCTCAAAAATGATGAAAAACGGCATGCTATAGTATGCCGTCTGAGATGGGCTACAGCCCATGGTCAAAAATGATGAAAAACAAGGATTTGAGAAAAAGACGAAAATCACTCCGAGACCATGGGCTATAGTCCATTGTCTCGAGTGATTTCCGTCTTTTTTTCAAATGCTCAAAAATGATGAAAAACGGCATGCTATAGTATGCCGTCTGAAATGGGCTACAGCCCATGGTCAAAAATGATGTAAATGAGGATTTGAGAAAAAGACGAAAATCACTCCGAGACCATGGGCTATAGTCCATTGTCTCGAGTGATTTCCGTCTTTTTTTCAAATCCTCAAAAATGATGAAAAACAGCATGCTATAGTATGCCGTCTGAGATGGGCTACAGCCCATGGTCAAAAATGATGTAAATGAGGATTTGAGAAAAAGACGAAAATCACTCCGAGACCATGGGCTATAGTCCATTGTCTCGAGTGATTTCCGTCTTTTTTTCAAATCCTCAAAAATGATGAAAAACAGCATGCTATAATATGCCGTCTGAGATGGGCTACAGCCCATGGTCAAAAATGATGTAAATGAGGATTTGAGAAAAAGACGAAAATTACTCCGAGACCATGGGCTATAGTCCATTGTCTCGAGTGATTTCCGTCTTTTTTTCAAATCCTCAAAAATGATGAAAAACAGCATGCTATAGTATGCCGTCTGAGATGGGCTACAGCCCATGGTCAAAAATGATGTAAATGAGGATTTGAGAAAAAGACGAAAATCACTCCGAGACCATGGGCTATAGTCCATTGTCTCGAGTGATTTCCGTCTTTTTTTCAAATCCTCAAAAATGATGAAAAACAGCATGCTATAATATGCCGTCTGAGATGGGCTACAGCCCATGGTCAAAAATGATGTAAATGAGGATTTGAGAAAAAGACGAAAATCACTCCGAGACCATGGGCTATAGTCCATTGTCTCGAGTGATTTTCGTCTTTTTTTCAAATCCTCAAAAATGATGAAAAACAGCATGCTATAGTATGCCGTCTGAGATGGGCTACAGTCCATGGTCAAAAATGATGTAAATGAGGATTTGAGAAAAAGACGAAAATCACTCCGAGACCATGGGCTATAGTCCATTGTCTCGAGTGATTTCCGTCTTTTTTTCAAATCCTCAAAAATGATGAAAAACGGCATGCTATAGTATGCCGTCTGAGATGGGCTACAGCCCATGGTCAAAAATGATGTAAATGAGGATTTGAGAAAAAGACGAAAATCACTCCGAGACCATGGGCTATAGTCCATTGTCTCGAGTGATTTCCGTCTTTTTTTCAAATCCTCAAAAATTATGAAAAACGGCATGCTATAGTATGCCGACTGAAATGGGCTACAGCCCATGGTCAAAAATGATGTAAATGAGGATTTGAGAAAAAAGCTGAAAATCACTCCGAGACCATGGGCTATAGTCCATTGTCTCGAGTGATTTTCGTCTTTTTTTCAAATCCTCAAAAATGATGAAAAACGGCATGCTATAGTATGCCGTCTGAGATGGGCTACAGCCCATGGTCAAAAATGATGTAAATGAGGATTTGAGAAAAAGACGAAAATCACTCCGAGACCATGGGCTATGGTCCATTGTCTCGAGTGATTTCCGTCTTTTTTTCAAATCCTCAAAAATGATGAAAAACAGCATGCTATAGTATGCCGTCTGAGATGGGCTACAGCCCATGGTCAAAATTGATGTAAATGAGGATTTGAGAAAAAGACGAAAATCACTCCGAGACCATGGGCTATAGTCCATTGTCTCGAGTGATTTCCGTCTTTTTTTCAAATCCTCAAAAATGATGAAAAACAGCATGCTATAGTATGCCGTCTGAGATGGGCTACAGCCCATGGTCAAAAATGATGTAAATGAGGATTTGAGAAAAAGACGAAAATCCCTCCGAGAGCATGGGCTATAGTCCATTGTCTCGAGTGATTTCCCTTTTTTTTCAAATCCTCAAAAATGATGAAAAACGGCATGCTATAGTATGCCGACTGAAATGGGCTACAGCCCATGGTCAAAAATGATGTAAATGAGGATTTGAGAAAAAGACGAAAATCACTCCGAGACCATGGGCTATAGTCCATTGTCTCGAGTGATTTTCGTCTTTTTTTCAAATCCTCAAAAATGATGAAAAACAGCATGCTATAGTATGCCGTCTGAGATGGGCTACAGCCCATGGTCAAAAATGATGTAAATGAGGATTTGAGAAAAAGACGAAAATCACTCCGAGACCATGGGCTATAGTCCATTGTCTCGAGTGATTTCCGTCTTTTTTTCAAATCCTCAAAAATGATGAAAAACGGCATGCTATAGTATGCCGTCTGAGATGGGCTACAGCCCATGGTCAAAAATGATGTAAATGAGGATTTGAGAAAAAGACGAAAATCCCTCCGAGACCATGGGCTATAGTCCATTGTCTCGAGTGATTTCCGTCTTTTTTTCAAATCCTCAAAAATGATGAAAAACGGCATGCTATAGTATGCCGACTGAAATGGGCTACAGCCCATGGTCAAAAATGATGTAAATGAGGATTTGAGAAAAAGACGAAAATCACTCCGAGACCATGGGCTATAGTCCATTGTCTCGAGTGATTTCCGTCTTTTTTTCAAATCCTCAAAAATGATGAAAAACGGCATGCTATAGTATGCCGACTGAAATGGGCTACAGCCCATGGTCAAAAATGATGTAAATGAGGATTTGAGAAAAAGACGAAAATCACTCCGAGACCATGGGCTATAGTCCATTGTCTCGAGTGATTTTCGTCTTTTTTTCAAATCCTCAAAAATGATGAAAAACAGCATGCTATAGTATGCCGTCTGAGATGGGCTACAGCCCATGGTCAAAAATGATGTAAATGAGGATTTGAGAAAAAGACGAAAATCACTCCGAGACCATGGGCTATAGTCCATTGTCTCGAGTGATTTCCGTCTTTTTTTCAAATCCTCAAAAATGATGAAAAACGGCATGCTATAGTATGCCGTCTGAGATGGGCTACAGCCCATGGTCAAAAATTATGTAAATGAGGATTTGAGAAAAAGACGAAAATCACTCCGAGACCATGGGCTATAGTCCATTGTCTCGAGTGATTTCCGTCTTTTTTTCAAATGCTCAAAAATGATGAAAAACGGCATGCTATAGTATGCCGTCTGAGATGGGCTACAGCCCATGGTCAAAAATGATGTAAATGAGGATTTGAGAAAAAGACGAAAATCACTCCGAGACCATGGGCTATAGTCCATTGTCTCGAGTGATTTCCGTCTTTTTTTCAAATCCTCAAAAATGATGAAAAACGGCATGCTATAGTATGCCGTCTGAAATGGGCTACAGCCCATGGTCAAAAATGATGTAAATGAGGATTTGAGAAAAAGACGAAAATCACTCCAAGACCATGGGCTATAGTCCATTGTCTCGAGTGATTACCGTCTTTTTTTCAAATCCTCAAAAATGATGAAAAACAGCATGCTATAGTATGCCGTCTGAGATGGGCTACAGCCCATGGTCAAAAATGATGTAAATGAGGATTTGAGAAAAAGACGAAAATCACTCCGAGACCATGGGCTATAGTCCATTGTCTCGAGTGATTTCCGTCTTTTTTTCAAATCCTCAAAAATGATGAAAAACAGCATGCTATAATATGCCGTCTGAGATGGGCTACAGCCCATGGTCAAAAATGATGTAAATGAGGATTTGAGAAAAAGACGAAAATTACTCCGAGACCATGGGCTATAGTCCATTGTCTCGAGTGATTTCCGTCTTTTTTTCAAATCCTCAAAAATGATGAAAAACAGCATGCTATAGTATGCCGTCTGAGATGGGCTACAGCCCATGGTCAAAAATGATGTAAATGAGGATTTGAGAAAAAGACGAAAATCACTCCGAGACCATGGGCTATAGTCCATTGTCTCGAGTGATTTCCGTCTTTTTTTCAAATCCTCAAAAATGATGAAAAACAGCATGCTATAATATGCCGTCTGAGATGGGCTACAGCCCATGGTCAAAAATGATGTAAATGAGGATTTGAGAAAAAGACGAAAATCACTCCGAGACCATGGGCTATAGTCCATTGTCTCGAGTGATTTTCGTCTTTTTTTCAAATCCTCAAAAATGATGAAAAACAGCATGCTATAGTATGCCGTCTGAGATGGGCTACAGTCCATGGTCAAAAATGATGTAAATGAGGATTTGAGAAAAAGACGAAAATCACTCCGAGACCATGGGCTATAGTCCATTGTCTCGAGTGATTTCCGTCTTTTTTTCAAATCCTCAAAAATGATGAAAAACGGCATGCTATAGTATGCCATCTGAGATGGGCTACAGCCCATGGTCAAAAATGATGTAAATGAGGATTTGAGAAAAAGACGAAAATCACTCCGAGACCATGGGCTATAGTCCATTGTCTCGAGTGATTTCCGTCTTTTTTTCAAATCCTCAAAAATTATGAAAAACGGCATGCTATAGTATGCCGACTGAAATGGGCTACAGCCCATGGTCAAAAATGATGTAAATGAGGATTTGAGAAAAAGGCTGAAAATCACTCCGAGACCATGGGCTATAGTCCATTGTCTCGAGTGATTTTCGTCTTTTTTTCAAATCCTCAAAAATGATGAAAAACGGCATGCTATAGTATGCCGTCTGAGATGGGCTACAGCCCATGGTCAAAAATGATGTAAATGAGGATTTGAGAAAAAGACGAAAATCACTCCGAGACCATGGGCTATGGTCCATTGTCTCGAGTGATTTCCGTCTTTTTTTCAAATCCTCAAAAATGATGAAAAACAGCATGCTATAGTATGCCGTCTGAGATGGGCTACAGCCCATGGTCAAAAATGATGTAAATGAGGATTTGAGAAAAAGACGAAAATCACTCCGAGACCATGGGCTATAGTCCATTGTCTCGAGTGATTTTCGTCTTTTTTTCAAATCCTCAAAAATGATGAAAAACAGCATGCTATAGTATGCCGTCTGAGATGGGCTACAGCCCATGGTCAAAAATGATGTAAATGAGGATTTGAGAAAAAGACGAAAATCACTCCGAGAGCATGGGCTATAGTCCATTGTCTCGAGTGATTTCCCTCTTTTTTTCAAATCCTCAAAAATGATGAAAAACGGCATGCTATAGTATGCCGTCTGAGATGGGCTACAGCCCATGGTCAAAAATGATGAAAAACAACGATTTGAGAAAAGACGAAAATCACTCCGAGACCATGGGCTATAGTCCATTGTCTCGAGTGATTTTCGTCTTTTTTTCAAATCCTCAAAAATGATGAAAAACAACATGCTATAGTATGCCGTCTGAGATGGGCTACAGCCCATGGTCAAAAATGATGTAAATGAGGATTTGAGAAAAAGACGAAAATCACTCCGAGACCATGGGCTATAGTCCATTGTCTCGAGTGATTTTCGTCTTTTTTTCAAATCCTCAAAAATGATGAAAAACAGCATGCTATAGTATGCCGTCTGAGATGGGCTACAGCCCATGGTCAAAAATGATGTAAATGAGGATTTGAGAAAAAGACGAAAATCACTCCGAGACCATGGGCTATAGTCCATTGTCTCGAGTGATTTCCGTCTTTTTTTTCAAATCATCAAAAATGATGAAAAACAGCATGCTATAGTATGCCGTCTGAGATGGGCTACAGCCCATGGTCAAAATTGATGTAAATGAGGATTTGAGAAAAAGACGAAAATCACTCCGAGACCATGGGCTATAGTCCATTGTCTCGAGTGATTTCCGTCTTTTTTTCAAATCCTCAAAAATGATGAAAAACGGCATGCTATAGTATGCCGTCTGAGATGGGCTACAGCCCATGGTAAAAAATGATGTAAATGAGGATTTGAGAAAAAGACGAAAATCCCTCCGAGACCATGGGCTATAGTCCATTGTCTCGAGTGATTTCCGTCTTTTTTTCAAATCCTCAAAAATGATGAAAAACGGCATGCTATAGTATGCCGACTGAAATGGGCTACAGCCCATGGTCAAAAATGATGTAAATGAGGATTTGAGAAAAAGACGAAAATCACTCCGAGACCATGGGCTATAGTCCATTGTCTCGAGTGATTTTCGTCTTTTTTTCAAATCCTCAAAAATGATGAAAAACAGCATGCTATAGTATGCCGTCTGAGATGGGCTACAGCCCATGGTCAAAAATGATGTAAATGAGGAGTTGAGAAAAAGACGAAAATCACTCCGAGACCATGGGCTATAGTCCATTGTCTCGAGTGATTTCCGTCTTTTTTTCAAATCCTCAAAAATGATGAAAAACGGCATGCTATAGTATGCCGTCTGAGATGGGCTACAGCCCATGGTCAAAAATGATGTAAATGAGGATTTGAGAAAAAGACGAAAATCACTCCGAGACCATGGGCTATAGTCCATTGTCTCGAGTGATTTCCGTCTTTTTTTCAAATCATCAAAAATGATGAAAAACAGCATGCTATAGTATGCCGTCTGAGATGGGCTACAGCCCATGGTCAAAATTGATGTAAATGAGGATTTGAGAAAAAGACGAAAATCACTCCGAGACCATGGGCTATAGTCCATTGTCTCGAGTGATTTTCGTCTTTTTTTCAAATCCTCAAAAATGATGAAAAACAGCATGCTATAGTATGCCGTCTGAGATGGGCTACAGCCCATGGTCAAAAATGATGAAAAACAAGGATTTGAGAAAAAGACGAAAATCACTCCGAGACCATGGGCTATTGTCCATTGTCTCGAGTGATTTTCGTCTTTTTTTCAAATCCTCAAAAATGATGAAAAACAGCATGCTATAGTATGCCGTCTGAGATGGGCTACAGCCCATGGTCAAAAATGATGTAAATGAGGATTTGAGAAAAAGACGAAAATCACTCCGAGACCATGGGCTATAGTCCATTGTCTCGAGTGATTTCCGTCTTTTTTTCAAATCCTCAAAAATGATGAAAAACGGCATGCTATAGTATGCCGTCTGAGATGGGCTACAGCCCATGGTCAAAAATGATGTAAATGAGGATTTGAGAAAAAGACGAAAATCACTCCGAGACCATGGGCTATAGTCCATTGTCTCGAGTGATTTCCGTCTTTTTTTCAAATCCTCAAAAATTATGAAAAACGGCATGCTATAGTATGCCGTCTGAAATGGGCTACAGCCCATGGTCAAAAATGATGTAAATGAGGATTTGAGAAAAAGACGAAAATCACTCCGAGACCATGGGCTATAGTCCATTGTCTCGAGTGATTTCCGTCTTTTTTTCAAATCCTCAAAAATGATGAAAAACAGCATGCTATAGTATGCCGTCTGAGATGGGCTACAGCCCATGGTCAAAAATGATGTAAATGAGGATTTGAGAAAAAGACGAAAATCACTCCGAGACCATGGGCTATAGTCCATTGTCTCGAGTGATTTTCGTCTTTTTTTCAAATCCTCAAAAATGATGAAAAACAGCATGCTATAGTATGCCGTCTGAGATGGGCTACAGCCCATGGTCAAAAATGATGAAAAACAACGATTTGAGAAAAGACGAAAATCACTCCGAGACCATGGGCTATAGTCCATTGTCTCGAGTGATTTTCGTCTTTTTTTCAAATCCTCAAAAATGATGAAAAACAACATGCTATAGTATGCCGTCTGAGATGGGCTACAGCCCATGGTCAAAAATGATGTAAATGAGGATTTGAGAAAAAGACGAAAATCACTCCGAGACCATGGGCTATAGTCCATTGTCTCGAGTGATTTTCGTCTTTTTTTCAAATCCTCAAAAATGATGAAAAACAGCATGCTATAGTATGCCGTCTGAGATGGGCTACAGCCCATGGTCAAAAATGATGTAAATGAGGATTTGAGAAAAAGACGAAAATCACTCCGAGACCATGGGCTATAGTCCATTGTCTCGAGTGATTTCCGTCTTTTTTTCAAATCATCAAAAATGATGAAAAACAGCATGCTATAGTATGCCGTCTGAGATGGGCTACAGCCCATGGTCAAAAATGATGTAAATGAGGATTTGAGAAAAAGACGAAAATCACTCCGAGACCATGGGCTATGGTCCATTGTCTCGAGTGATTTCCGTCTTTTTTTCAAATCCTCAAAAATGATGAAAAACAGCATGCTATAGTATGCCGTCTGAGATGGGCTACAGCCCATGGTCAAAAATGATGTAAATGAGGATTTGAGAAAAAGACGAAAATCACTCCGAGACCATGGGCTATAGTCCATTGTCTCGAGTGATTTTCGTCTTTTTTTCAAATCCTCAAAAATGATGAAAAACAGCATGCTATAGTATGCCGTCTGAGATGGGCTACAGCCCATGGTCAAAAATGATGTAAATGAGGATTTGAGAAAAAGACGAAAATCACTCCGAGAGCATGGGCTATAGTCCATTGTCTCGAGTGATTTCCCTCTTTTTTTCAAATCCTCAAAAATGATGAAAAACGGCATGCTATAGTATGCCGTCTGAGATGGGCTACAGCCCATGGTCAAAAATGATGAAAAACAACGATTTGAGAAAAGACGAAAATCACTCCGAGACCATGGGCTATAGTCCATTGTCTCGAGTGATTTTCGTCTTTTTTTCAAATCCTCAAAAATGATGAAAAACAACATGCTATAGTATGCCGTCTGAGATGGGCTACAGCCCATGGTCAAAAATGATGTAAATGAGGATTTGAGAAAAAGACGAAAATCACTCCGAGACCATGGGCTATAGTCCATTGTCTCGAGTGATTTTCGTCTTTTTTTCAAATCCTCAAAAATGATGAAAAACAGCATGCTATAGTATGCCGTCTGAGATGGGCTACAGCCCATGGTCAAAAATGATGAAAAACAAGGATTTGAGAAAAAGACGAAAATCACTCCGAGACCATGGGCTATTGTCCATTGTCTCGAGTGATTTTCGTCTTTTTTTCAAATCCTCAAAAATGATGAAAAACAGCATGCTATAGTATGCCGTCTGAGATGGGCTACAGCCCATGGTCAAAAATGATGTAAATGAGGATTTGAGAAAAAGACGAAAATCACTCCGAGACCATGGGCTATAGTCCATTGTCTCGAGTGATTTCCGTCTTTTTTTCAAATCCTCAAAAATGATGAAAAACGGCATGCTATAGTATGCCGTCTGAGATGGGCTACAGCCCATGGTCAAAAATGATGAAAAACAACGATTTGAGAAAAGACGAAAATCACTCCGAGACCATGGGCTATAGTCCATTGTCTCGAGTGATTTTTGTCTTTTTTTCAAATCCTCAAAAATGATGAAAAACGGCAAGCTATAGTATGCCGTCTGAGATGGGCTACATCCCATGGTCAAAAATGATGTAAATGAGGATTTGAGAAAAATACGAAAATCACTCCGAGACCATGGGCTATAGTCCATTGTCTCGAGTGATTTCCGTCTTTTTTTCAAATCCTCAAAAATGATGAAAAACGTCATGCTATAGTATGCCGTCTGAGATGGGCTACAGCCCATGGTCAAAAATGATGAAAAACAAGGATTTAAGAAAAAGACGAAAATCACTCCGAGACCAAGGGCTATAGTCCATTGTCTCGAGTGATTTCCGTCTTTTTTTCAAATGCTCAAAAATTATGAAAAACGGCATGCTATAGTATGCCGTCTGAGATGGGCTACAGCCCATGGTCAAAAATGATGTAAATGAGGATTTGAGAAAAAGACGAAAATCACTCCGAGACCATGCGCTATAGTCCATTGTCTCGAGTGATTTCCGTCTTTTTTTCAAATCCTCAAAAATGATGAAAAACGGCATGCTATAGTATGCCGTCTGAAATGGGCTACAGCCCATGGTCAAACATGATGTAAATGAGGATTTGAGAAAAAGACGAAAATCACTCCGAGACCATGGACTATAGTCCATTGTCTCGAGTGATTTCCGTCTTTTTTTCAAATCCTCAAAAATGATGAAAAACAGCATGCTATAGTATGCCGTCTGAGATGGGCTACAGCCCATGGTCAAAAATGATGTAAATGAGGATTTGAGAAAAAGACGAAAATCACTCCGAGACCATGGGCTATAGTCCATTGTCTCGAGTGATTTCCGTCTTTTTTTCAAATCCTCAAAAATGATGAAAAACGGCATGCTATAGTATGCCGTCTGAGATGGGCTACAGCCCATGGTCAAAAATGATGTAAATGAGGATTTGAGAAAAAGACGAAAATCACTCCGAGACCATGGGCTATAGTCCATTGTCTCGAGTGATTTTCGTCTTTTTTTCAAATCCTCAAAAATGATGAAAAACAGCATGCTATAGTATGCCGTCTGAGATGGGCTACAGCCCATGGTCAAAAATTATGTAAATGAGGATTTGAGAAAAAGACGAAAATCACTCCGAGACCATGGGCTATAGTCCATTGTCTCGAGTGATTTTCGTCTTTTTTTCAAATCCTAAAAAATGATGAAAAACAGCATGCTATAGTATGCCGTCTGAGATGGGCTGCAGCCCATGGTCAAAAATGATGAAAAACAAGGATTTGAGAAAAAGACGAAAATCACTCCGAGACCATGGGCTATAGTCCATTGTCTCGAGTGATTTCCGTCTTTTTTTCAAATCCTCAAAAATGATGAAAAACGGCATGCTATAGTATGCCGTCTGAGATGGGCTACAGCCCATGGTCAAAAATGATGAAAAACAAGGATTTGAGAAAAAGACGAAAATCACTCCGAGACCATGGGCTATAGTCCATTGTCTCGAGTGATTTTCGTCTTTTTTTCAAATCCTCAAAAATGATGAAAAACAGCATGCTATAGTATGCCGTCTGAGATGGGCTACAACCCATGGTCAAAAATTATGTAAATGAGGATTTGAGAAAAAGACGAAAATCACTCCGAGACCATGGGCTATAGTCCATTGTCTCGAGTGATTTCCGTCTTTTTTTCAAATCCTCAAAAATGATGAAAAACGGCATGCTATAGTATGCCGTCTGAGATGGGCTACAGCCCATGGTCAAAAATGATGTAAATGAGGATTTGAGAAAAAGACGAAAATCACTCCGAGACCATGGGCTATAGTCCATTGTCTCGAGTGATTTCCGTCTTTTTTTCAAATCCTCAAAAATGATGAAAAACAGCATGCTATAATATGCCGTCTGAGATGGGCTACAGCCCATGGTCAAAAATGATGTAAATGAGGATTTGAGAAAAAGACGAAAATTACTCCGAGACCATGGGCTATAGTCCATTGTCTCGAGTGATTTCCGTCTTTTTTTCAAATCCTCAAAAATGATGAAAAACAGCATGCTATAGTATGCCGTCTGAGATGGGCTACAGCCCATGGTCAAAAATGATGTAAATGAGGATTTGAGAAAAAGACGAAAATCACTCCGAGACCATGGGCTATAGTCCATTGTCTCGAGTGATTTCCGTCTTTTTTTCAAATCCTCAAAAATGATGAAAAACAGCATGCTATAATATGCCGTCTGAGATGGGCTACAGCCCATGGTCAAAAATGATGTAAATGAGGATTTGAGAAAAATACGAAAATCCCTCCGAGACCATGGGCTATAGTCCATTGTCTCGAGTGATTTCCGTCTTTTTTTCAAATCCTCAAAAATGATGAAAAACGGCATGCTATAGTATGCCGTCTGAAATGGGCTACAGCCCATGGTCAAAAATGATGTAAATGAGGATTTGAGAAAAAGACGAAAATCACTCCGAGACCATGGGCTATAGTCCATTGTCTCGAGTGATTTCCGTCTTTTTTTCAAATCCTCAAAAATGATGAAAAACGGCATGCTATAGTATGCCGTCTGAGATGGGCTACAGCCCATGGTCAAAAATGATGTAAATGAGGATTTGAGAAAAAGACGAAAATCACTCCGAGACCATGGGCTATAGTCCATTGTCTCGAGTGATTTCCGTCTTTTTTTCAAATCCTCAAAAATGATGAAAAACAGCATGCTATAGTATGCCGTCTGAGATGGGCTACAGCCCATGGTCAAAAATGATGTAAATGAGGATTTGAGAAAAAGACGAAAATCACTCCGAGACCATGGGCTATAGTCCATTGTCTCGAGTGATTTCCGTCTTTTTTTCAAATCCTCAAAAATGATGAAAAACAGCATGCTATAATATGCCGTCTGAGATGGGCTACAGCCCATGGTCAAAAATGATGTAAATGAGGATTTGAGAAAAAGACGAAAATCACTCCGAGACCATGGGCTATAGTCCATTGTCTCGAGTGATTTCCGTCTTTTTTTCAAATCCTCAAAAATGATGAAAAACGGCATGCTATAGTATGCCGTCTGAGATGGGCTACAGCCCATGGTCAAAAATGATGTAAATGAGGATTTGAGAAAAAGACGAAAATCACTCCGTGACCATGGGCTATAGTCCATTGTCTCGAGTGATTTTCGTCTTTTTTTCAAATCCTCAAAAATGATGAAAAACAGCATGCTATAGTATGCCGTCTGAGATGGGCTACAGCCCATGGTCAAAAATTATGTAAATGAGGATTTGAGAAAAAGACGAAAATCACTCCGAGACCATGGGCTATAGTCCATTGTCTCGAGTAATTTCCGTCTTTTTTTCAAATCCTCAAAAATGATGAAAAACGGCATGCTATAGTCTGCCGTCTGAGATGGGCTACAGCCCATGGTCAAAAATGATGTAAATGAGGATTTGAGGAAAAAGACGAAAATCACTCCGAGACCATGGACTATAGTCCATTGTCTCGAGTGATTTCCGTCTTTTTTTCAAATCCTCAAAAATGATGAAAAACAGCATGCTATAATATGCCGTCTGAGATGGGCTACAGCCCATGGTCAAAAATGATGTAAATGAGGATTTGAGAAAAAGACGAAAATCACTCCGAGACCATGGGCTATAGTCCATTGTCTCGAGTGATTTCCGTCTTTTTTTCAAATCCTCAAAAATGATGAAAAACGGCATGCTATAGTATGCCGTCTGAGATGGGCTACAGCCCATGGTCAAAAATGATGTAAATGAGGATTTGAGAAAAAGACGAAAATCACTCCGAGACCATGGGCTATAGTCCATTGTCTCGAGTGATTTTCGTCTTTTTTTCAAATCCTCAAAAATGATGAAAAACAGCATGCTATAGTATGCCGTCTGAGATGGGCTACAGTCCATGGTCAAAAATGATGTAAATGAGGATTTGAGAAAAAGACGAAAATCACTCCGAGACAATGGGCTATAGTCCATTGTCTCGAGTGATTTCCGTCTTTTTTTCAAATCCTCAAAAATGATGAAAAACGGCATGCTATAGTATGCCGTCTGAGATGGGCTACAGCCCATGGTCAAAAATGATGTAAATGAGGATTTGAGAAAAAGACGAAAATCACTCCGAGACCATGGGCTATAGTCCATTGTCTCGAGTGATTTCCGTCTTTTTTTCAAATCCTCAAAAATGATGAAAAACGGCATGCTATAGTATGCCGTCTGAGATGGGCTACAGCCCATGGTCAAAAATGATGAAAAACAAGGATTTGAGAAAAAGACGAAAATCACTCCGAGACCATGGGCTATTGTCCATTGTCTCGAGTGATTTTCGTCTTTTTTTCAAATCCTCAAAAATGATGAAAAACAGCATGCTATAATATGCCGTCTGAGATGGGCTACAGCCCATGGTCAAAAATGATGTAAATGAGGATTTGAGAAAAAGACGAAAATCACTCCGAGACCATGGGCTATAGTCCATTGTCTCGAGTGATTTCCGTCTTTTTTTCAAATCCTCAAAAATGATGAAAAACAGCATGCTATAATATGCCGTCTGAGATGGGCTACAGCCCATGGTCAAAAATGATGTAAATGAGGATTTGAGAAAAAGACGAAAATCACTCCGAGACCATGGGCTATAGTCCATTGTCTCGAGTGATTTCCGTCTTTTTTTCAAATCCTCAAAAATGATGAAAAACGGCATGCTATAGTATGCCGTCTGAAATGGGCTACAGCCCATGGTCAAAAATGATGTAAATGAGGATTTGAGAAAAAGACGAAAATCACTCCGAGACCATGGGCTATAGTCCATTGTCTCGAGTGATTTCCGTCTTTTTTTCAAATCCTCAAAAATGATGAAAAACGGCATGCTATAGTATGCCGTCTGAGATGGGCTACAGCCCATGGTCAAAAATGATGTAAATGAGGATTTGAGAAAAAGACGAAAATCACTCCGAGACCATGGGCTATAGTCCATTGTCTCGAGTGATTTCCGTCTTTTTTTCAAATCCTCAAAAATGATGAAAAACGGCATGCTATAGTATGCCGTCTGAGATGGGCTACAGCCCATGGTCAAAAATGATGTAAATGAGGATTTGAGAAAAAGACGAAAATCACTCCGTGACCATGGGCTATAGTCCATTGTCTCGAGTGATTTTCGTCTTTTTTTCAAATCCTCAAAAATGATGAAAAACAGCATGCTATAGTATGCCGTCTGAGATGGGCTACAGCCCATGGTCAAAAATTATGTAAATGAGGATTTGAGAAAAAGACGAAAATCACTCCGAGACCATGGGCTATAGTCCATTGTCTCGAGTGATTTCCGTCTTTTTTTCAAATCCTCAAAAATGATGAAAAACGGCATGCTATAGTATGCCGTCTGAGATGGGCTACAGCCCATGGTCAAAAATGATGTAAATGAGGATTTGAGAAAAAGACGAAAATCACTCCGAGACCATGGGCTATAGTCCATTGTCTCGAGTGATTTCCGTCTTTTTTTCAAATCCTCAAAAATGATGAAAAACAGCATGCTATAATATGCCGTCTGAGATGGGCTACAGCCCATGGTCAAAAATGATGTAAATGAGGATTTGAGAAAAAGACGAAAATTACTCCGAGACCATGGGCTATAGTCCATTGTCTCGAGTGATTTCCGTCTTTTTTTCAAATCCTCAAAAATGATGAAAAACAGCATGCTATAGTATGCCGTCTGAGATGGGCTACAGCCCATGGTCAAAAATGATGTAAATGAGGATTTGAGAAAAAGACGAAAATCACTCCGAGACCATGGGCTATAGTCCATTGTCTCGAGTGATTTCCGTCTTTTTTTCAAATCCTCAAAAATGATGAAAAACAGCATGCTATAATATGCCGTCTGAGATGGGCTACAGCCCATGGTCAAAAATGATGTAAATGAGGATTTGAGAAAAAGACGAAAATCACTCCGAGACCATGGGCTATAGTCCATTGTCTCGAGTGATTTCCGTCTTTTTTTCAAATCCTCAAAAATGATGAAAAACGGCATGCTATAGTATGCCGTCTGAGATGGGCTACAGCCCATGGTCAAAAATGATGTAAATGAGGATTTGAGAAAAAGACGAAAATCACTCCGAGACCATGGGCTATAGTCCATTGTCTCGAGTGATTTTCGTCTTTTTTTCAAATCCTCAAAAATGATGAAAAACAGCATGCTATAGTATGCCGTCTGAGATGGGCTACAGCCCATGGTCAAAAATGATGAAAAACAAGGATTTGAGAAAAAGACGAAAATCACTCCGAGACCATGGGCTATTGTCCATTGTCTCGAGTGATTTTCGTCTTTTTTTCAAATCCTCAAAAATGATGAAAAACAGCATGCTATAATATGCCGTCTGAGATGGGCTACAGCCCATGGTCAAAAATGATGTAAATGAGGATTTGAGAAAAAGACGAAAATCACTCCGAGACCATGGGCTATAGTCCATTGTCTCGAGTGATTTCCGTCTTTTTTTCAAATCCTCAAAAATGATGAAAAACAGCATGCTATAATATGCCGTCTGAGATGGGCTACAGCCCATGGTCAAAAATGATGTAAATGAGGATTTGAGAAAAAGACGAAAATCACTCCGAGACCATGGGCTATAGTCCATTGTCTCGAGTGATTTCCGTCTTTTTTTCAAATCCTCAAAAATGATGAAAAACGGCATGCTATAGTATGCCGTCTGAAATGGGCTACAGCCCATGGTCAAAAATGATGTAAATGAGGATTTGAGAAAAAGACGAAAATCACTCCGAGACCATGGGCTATAGTCCATTGTCTCGAGTGATTTCCGTCTTTTTTTCAAATCCTCAAAAATGATGAAAAACGGCATGCTATAGTATGCCGTCTGAGATGGGCTACAGCCCATGGTCAAAAATGATGTAAATGAGGATTTGAGAAAAAGACGAAAATCACTCCGAGACCATGGGCTATAGTCCATTGTCTCGAGTGATTTCCGTCTTTTTTTCAAATCCTCAAAAATGATGAAAAACGGCATGCTATAGTATGCCGTCTGAGATGGGCTACAGCCCATGGTCAAAAATGATGTAAATGAGGATTTGAGAAAAAGACGAAAATCACTCCGTGACCATGGGCTATAGTCCATTGTCTCGAGTGATTTTCGTCTTTTTTTCAAATCCTCAAAAATGATGAAAAACAGCATGCTATAGTATGCCGTCTGAGATGGGCTACAGCCCATGGTCAAAAATTATGTAAATGAGGATTTGAGAAAAAGACGAAAATCACTCCGAGACCATGGGCTATAGTCCATTGTCTCGAGTGATTTCCGTCTTTTTTTCAAATCCTCAAAAATGATGAAAAACGGCATGCTATAGTATGCCGTCTGAGATGGGCTACAGCCCATGGTCAAAAATGATGAAAAACAAGGATTTGAGAAAAAGACGAAAATCACTCCGAGACCATGGGCTATAGTCCATTGTCTCGAGTGATTTTCGTCTTTTTTTCAAATCCTCAAAAATGATGAAAAACAGCATGCTATAGTATGCCGTCTGAGATGGGCTACAACCCATGGTCAAAAATTATGTAAATGAGGATTTGAGAAAAAGACGAAAATCACTCCGAGACCATGGGCTATAGTCCATTGTCTCGAGTGATTTCCGTCTTTTTTTCAAATCCTCAAAAATGATGAAAAACGGCATGCTATAGTATGCCGTCTGAGATGGGCTACAGCCCATGGTCAAAAATGATGTAAATGAGGATTTGAGAAAAAGACGAAAATCACTCCGAGACCATGGGCTATAGTCCATTGTCTCGAGTGATTTCCGTCTTTTTTTCAAATCCTCAAAAATGATGAAAAACAGCATGCTATAATATGCCGTCTGAGATGGGCTACAGCCCATGGTCAAAAATGATGTAAATGAGGATTTGAGAAAAAGACGAAAATTACTCCGAGACCATGGGCTATAGTCCATTGTCTCGAGTGATTTCCGTCTTTTTTTCAAATCCTCAAAAATGATGAAAAACAGCATGCTATAATATGCCGTCTGAGATGGGCTACAGCCCATGGTCAAAAATGATGTAAATGAGGATTTGAGAAAAATACGAAAATCACTCCGAGACCATGGGCTATAGTCCATTGTCTCGAGTGATTTCCGTCTTTTTTTCAAATCCTCAAAAATGATGAAAAACGGCATGCTATAGTATGCCGTCTGAAATGGGCTACAGCCCATGGTCAAAAATGATGTAAATGAGGATTTGAGAAAAAGACGAAAATCACTCCGAGACCATGGGCTATAGTCCATTGTCTCGAGTGATTTCCGTCTTTTTTTCAAATCCTCAAAAATGATGAAAAACGGCATGCTATAGTATGCCGTCTGAGATGGGCTACAGCCCATGGTCAAAAATGATGTAAATGAGGATTTGAGAAAAAGACGAAAATCACTCCGAGACCATGGGCTATAGTCCATTGTCTCGAGTGATTTCCGTCTTTTTTTCAAATCCTCAAAAATGATGAAAAACAGCATGCTATAGTATGCCGTCTGAGATGGGCTACAGCCCATGGTCAAAAATGATGTAAATGAGGATTTGAGAAAAAGACGAAAATCACTCCGAGACCATGGGCTATAGTCCATTGTCTCGAGTGATTTCCGTCTTTTTTTCAAATCCTCAAAAATGATGAAAAACAGCATGCTATAATATGCCGTCTGAGATGGGCTACAGCCCATGGTCAAAAATGATGTAAATGAGGATTTGAGAAAAAGACGAAAATCACTCCGAGACCATGGGCTATAGTCCATTGTCTCGAGTGATTTCCGTCTTTTTTTCAAATCCTCAAAAATGATGAAAAACGGCATGCTATAGTATGCCGTCTGAGATGGGCTACAGCCCATGGTCAAAAATGATGTAAATGAGGATTTGAGAAAAAGACGAAAATCACTCCGTGACCATGGGCTATAGTCCATTGTCTCGAGTGATTTTCGTCTTTTTTTCAAATCCTCAAAAATGATGAAAAACAGCATGCTATAGTATGCCGTCTGAGATGGGCTACAGCCCATGGTCAAAAATTATGTAAATGAGGATTTGAGAAAAAGACGAAAATCACTCCGAGACCATGGGCTATAGTCCATTGTCTCGAGTAATTTCCGTCTTTTTTTCAAATCCTCAAAAATGATGAAAAACGGCATGCTATAGTCTGCCGTCTGAGATGGGCTACAGCCCATGGTCAAAAATGATGTAAATGAGGATTTGAGGAAAAAGACGAAAATCACTCCGAGACCATGGACTATAGTCCATTGTCTCGAGTGATTTCCGTCTTTTTTTCAAATCCTCAAAAATGATGAAAAACAGCATGCTATAATATGCCGTCTGAGATGGGCTACAGCCCATGGTCAAAAATGATGTAAATGAGGATTTGAGAAAAAGACGAAAATCACTCCGAGACCATGGGCTATAGTCCATTGTCTCGAGTGATTTCCGTCTTTTTTTCAAATCCTCAAAAATGATGAAAAACGGCATGCTATAGTATGCCGTCTGAGATGGGCTACAGCCCATGGTCAAAAATGATGTAAATGAGGATTTGAGAAAAAGACGAAAATCACTCCGAGACCATGGGCTATAGTCCATTGTCTCGAGTGATTTTCGTCTTTTTTTCAAATCCTCAAAAATGATGAAAAACAGCATGCTATAGTATGCCGTCTGAGATGGGCTACAGTCCATGGTCAAAAATGATGTAAATGAGGATTTGAGAAAAAGACGAAAATCACTCCGAGACAATGGGCTATAGTCCATTGTCTCGAGTGATTTCCGTCTTTTTTTCAAATCCTCAAAAATGATGAAAAACGGCATGCTATAGTATGCCGTCTGAGATGGGCTACAGCCCATGGTCAAAAATGATGTAAATGAGGATTTGAGAAAAAGACGAAAATCACTCCGAGACCATGGGCTATAGTCCATTGTCTCGAGTGATTTCCGTCTTTTTTTCAAATCCTCAAAAATGATGAAAAACGGCATGCTATAGTATGCCGTCTGAGATGGGCTACAGCCCATGGTCAAAAATGATGAAAAACAAGGATTTGAGAAAAAGACGAAAATCACTCCGAGACCATGGGCTATTGTCCATTGTCTCGAGTGATTTTCGTCTTTTTTTCAAATCCTCAAAAATGATGAAAAACAGCATGCTATAATATGCCGTCTGAGATGGGCTACAGCCCATGGTCAAAAATGATGTAAATGAGGATTTGAGAAAAAGACGAAAATCACTCCGAGACCATGGGCTATAGTCCATTGTCTCGAGTGATTTCCGTCTTTTTTTCAAATCCTCAAAAATGATGAAAAACAGCATGCTATAATATGCCGTCTGAGATGGGCTACAGCCCATGGTCAAAAATGATGTAAATGAGGATTTGAGAAAAAGACGAAAATCACTCCGAGACCATGGGCTATAGTCCATTGTCTCGAGTGATTTCCGTCTTTTTTTCAAATCCTCAAAAATGATGAAAAACGGCATGCTATAGTATGCCGTCTGAAATGGGCTACAGCCCATGGTCAAAAATGATGTAAATGAGGATTTGAGAAAAAGACGAAAATCACTCCGAGACCATGGGCTATAGTCCATTGTCTCGAGTGATTTCCGTCTTTTTTTCAAATCCTCAAAAATGATGAAAAACGGCATGCTATAGTATGCCGTCTGAGATGGGCTACAGCCCATGGTCAAAAATGATGTAAATGAGGATTTGAGAAAAAGACGAAAATCACTCCGAGACCATGGGCTATAGTCCATTGTCTCGAGTGATTTCCGTCTTTTTTTCAAATCCTCAAAAATGATGAAAAACGGCATGCTATAGTATGCCGTCTGAGATGGGCTACAGCCCATGGTCAAAAATGATGTAAATGAGGATTTGAGAAAAAGACGAAAATCACTCCGTGACCATGGGCTATAGTCCATTGTCTCGAGTGATTTTCGTCTTTTTTTCAAATCCTCAAAAATGATGAAAAACAGCATGCTATAGTATGCCGTCTGAGATGGGCTACAGCCCATGGTCAAAAATTATGTAAATGAGGATTTGAGAAAAAGACGAAAATCACTCCGAGACCATGGGCTATAGTCCATTGTCTCGAGTGATTTCCGTCTTTTTTTCAAATCCTCAAAAATGATGAAAAACGGCATGCTATAGTATGCCGTCTGAGATGGGCTACAGCCCATGGTCAAAAATGATGTAAATGAGGATTTGAGAAAAAGACGAAAATCACTCCGAGACCATGGGCTATAGTCCATTGTCTCGAGTGATTTCCGTCTTTTTTTCAAATCCTCAAAAATGATGAAAAACAGCATGCTATAATATGCCGTCTGAGATGGGCTACAGCCCATGGTCAAAAATGATGTAAATGAGGATTTGAGAAAAAGACGAAAATTACTCCGAGACCATGGGCTATAGTCCATTGTCTCGAGTGATTTCCGTCTTTTTTTCAAATCCTCAAAAATGATGAAAAACAGCATGCTATAGTATGCCGTCTGAGATGGGCTACAGCCCATGGTCAAAAATGATGTAAATGAGGATTTGAGAAAAAGACGAAAATCACTCCGAGACCATGGGCTATAGTCCATTGTCTCGAGTGATTTCCGTCTTTTTTTCAAATCCTCAAAAATGATGAAAAACAGCATGCTATAATATGCCGTCTGAGATGGGCTACAGCCCATGGTCAAAAATGATGTAAATGAGGATTTGAGAAAAAGACGAAAATCACTCCGAGACCATGGGCTATAGTCCATTGTCTCGAGTGATTTCCGTCTTTTTTTCAAATCCTCAAAAATGATGAAAAACGGCATGCTATAGTATGCCGTCTGAGATGGGCTACAGCCCATGGTCAAAAATGATGTAAATGAGGATTTGAGAAAAAGACGAAAATCACTCCGAGACCATGGGCTATAGTCCATTGTCTCGAGTGATTTTCGTCTTTTTTTCAAATCCTCAAAAATGATGAAAAACAGCATGCTATAGTATGCCGTCTGAGATGGGCTACAGTCCATGGTCAAAAATGATGTAAATGAGGATTTGAGAAAAAGACGAAAATCACTCCGAGACAATGGGCTATAGTCCATTGTCTCGAGTGATTTCCGTCTTTTTTTCAAATCCTCAAAAATGATGAAAAACGGCATGCTATAGTATGCCGTCTGAGATGGGCTACAGCCCATGGTCAAAAATGATGTAAATGAGGATTTGAGAAAAAGACGAAAATCACTCCGAGACCATGGGCTATAGTCCATTGTCTCGAGTGATTTCCGTCTTTTTTTCAAATCCTCAAAAATGATGAAAAACGGCATGCTATAGTATGCCGTCTGAGATGGGCTACAGCCCATGGTCAAAAATGATGAAAAACAAGGATTTGAGAAAAAGACGAAAATCACTCCGAGACCATGGGCTATTGTCCATTGTCTCGAGTGATTTTCGTCTTTTTTTCAAATCCTCAAAAATGATGAAAAACAGCATGCTATAATATGCCGTCTGAGATGGGCTACAGCCCATGGTCAAAAATGATGTAAATGAGGATTTGAGAAAAAGACGAAAATCACTCCGAGACCATGGGCTATAGTCCATTGTCTCGAGTGATTTCCGTCTTTTTTTCAAATCCTCAAAAATGATGAAAAACAGCATGCTATAATATGCCGTCTGAGATGGGCTACAGCCCATGGTCAAAAATGATGTAAATGAGGATTTGAGAAAAAGACGAAAATCACTCCGAGACCATGGGCTATAGTCCATTGTCTCGAGTGATTTCCGTCTTTTTTTCAAATCCTCAAAAATGATGAAAAACGGCATGCTATAGTATGCCGTCTGAAATGGGCTACAGCCCATGGTCAAAAATGATGTAAATGAGGATTTGAGAAAAAGACGAAAATCACTCCGAGACCATGGGCTATAGTCCATTGTCTCGAGTGATTTCCGTCTTTTTTTCAAATCCTCAAAAATGATGAAAAACGGCATGCTATAGTATGCCGTCTGAGATGGGCTACAGCCCATGGTCAAAAATGATGTAAATGAGGATTTGAGAAAAAGACGAAAATCACTCCGAGACCATGGGCTATAGTCCATTGTCTCGAGTGATTTCCGTCTTTTTTTCAAATCCTCAAAAATGATGAAAAACGGCATGCTATAGTATGCCGTCTGAGATGGGCTACAGCCCATGGTCAAAAATGATGTAAATGAGGATTTGAGAAAAAGACGAAAATCACTCCGTGACCATGGGCTATAGTCCATTGTCTCGAGTGATTTTCGTCTTTTTTTCAAATCCTCAAAAATGATGAAAAACAGCATGCTATAGTATGCCGTCTGAGATGGGCTACAGCCCATGGTCAAAAATTATGTAAATGAGGATTTGAGAAAAAGACGAAAATCACTCCGAGACCATGGGCTATAGTCCATTGTCTCGAGTGATTTCCGTCTTTTTTTCAAATCCTCAAAAATGATGAAAAACGGCATGCTATAGTATGCCGTCTGAGATGGGCTACAGCCCATGGTCAAAAATGATGTAAATGAGGATTTGAGAAAAAGACGAAAATCACTCCGAGACCATGGGCTATAGTCCATTGTCTCGAGTGATTTCCGTCTTTTTTTCAAATCCTCAAAAATGATGAAAAACAGCATGCTATAATATGCCGTCTGAGATGGGCTACAGCCCATGGTCAAAAATGATGTAAATGAGGATTTGAGAAAAAGACGAAAATTACTCCGAGACCATGGGCTATAGTCCATTGTCTCGAGTGATTTCCGTCTTTTTTTCAAATCCTCAAAAATGATGAAAAACAGCATGCTATAGTATGCCGTCTGAGATGGGCTACAGCCCATGGTCAAAAATGATGTAAATGAGGATTTGAGAAAAAGACGAAAATCACTCCGAGACCATGGGCTATAGTCCATTGTCTCGAGTGATTTCCGTCTTTTTTTCAAATCCTCAAAAATGATGAAAAACAGCATGCTATAATATGCCGTCTGAGATGGGCTACAGCCCATGGTAAAAAATGATGTAAATGAGGATTTGAGAAAAAGACGAAAATCACTCCGAGACCATGGGCTATAGTCCATTGTCTCGAGTGATTTCCGTCTTTTTTTCAAATCCTCAAAAATGATGAAAAACGGCATGCTATAGTATGCCGTCTGAGATGGGCTACAGCCCATGGTCAAAAATGATGTAAATGAGGATTTGAGAAAAAGACGAAAATCACTCCGAGACCATGGGCTATAGTCCATTGTCTCGAGTGATTTTCGTCTTTTTTTCAAATCCTCAAAAATGATGAAAAACAGCATGCTATAGTATGCCGTCTGAGATGGGCTACAGTCCATGGTCAAAAATGATGTAAATGAGGATTTGAGAAAAAGACGAAAATCACTCCGAGACCATGGGCTATAGTCCATTGTCTCGAGTGATTTCCGTCTTTTTTTCAAATCCTCAAAAATGATGAAAAACGGCATGCTATAGTATGCCGTCTGAGATGGGCTACAGCCCATGGTCAAAAATGATGTAAATGAGGATTTGAGAAAAAGACGAAAATCACTCCGAGACCATGGGCTATAGTCCATTGTCTCGAGTGATTTCCGTCTTTTTTTCAAATCCTCAAAAATGATGAAAAACGGCATGCTATAGTATGCCGTCTGAGATGGGCTACAGCCCATGGTCAAAAATGATGAAAAACAAGGATTTGAGAAAAAGACGAAAATCACTCCGAGACCATGGGCTATTGTCCATTGTCTCGAGTGATTTTCGTCTTTTTTTCAAATCCTCAAAAATGATGAAAAACAGCATGCTATAGTATGCCGTCTGAGATGGGCTACATCCCATGGTCAAAAATGATGTAAATGAGGATTTGAGAAAAATACGAAAATCACTCCGAGACCATGGGCTATAGTCCATTGTCTGGAGTGATTTCCGTCTTTTTTTCAAATCCTCAAAAATGATGAAAAACGGCATGCTATAGTATGCCGTCTGAGATGGGCTACAGCCCATGGTCAAAAATGATGAAAAACAAGGATTTAAGAAAAAGACGAAAATCACTCCGAGACCAAGGGCTATAGTCCATTGTCTCGAGTGATTTCCGTCTTTTTTTCAAATGCTCAAAAATGATGAAAAACGGCATGCTATAGTATGCCGTCTGAGATGGGCTACAGCCCATGGTCAAAAATGATGTAAATGAGGATTTGAGAAAAAGACGAAAATCACTCCGAGACCATGGGCTATAGTCCATTGGCTCGAGTGATTTCCGTCTTTTTTTCAAATCCTCAAAAATGATGAAAAACGGCATGCTATAGTATGCCGTCTGAAATGGGCTACAGCCCATGGTCAAAAATGATGTAAATGAGGATTTGAGAAAAAGACGAAAATCACTCCGAGACCATGGGCTATAGTCCATTGTCTCGAGTGATTTCCGTCTTTTTTTCAAATCCTCAAAAATGATGAAAAACAGCATGCTATAGTATGCCGTCTGAGATGGGCTACAGCCCATGGTCAAAAATGATGTAAATGAGGATTTGAGAAAAAGACGAAAATCACTCCGAGACCATGGGCTATAGTCCATTGTCTCGAGTGATTTCCGTCTTTTTTTCAAATC
The DNA here is from genome assembly GCF_951216825.1 of Electrona antarctica. Classification (NCBI taxonomy): domain Eukaryota; kingdom Metazoa; phylum Chordata; class Actinopteri; order Myctophiformes; family Myctophidae; genus Electrona; species Electrona antarctica. The sequence continues at coordinate 60,178 of NW_027638218.1, forward strand.
CTCAAAAATGATGAAAAACGGCATGCTATAGTATGCCGTCTGAGATGGGCTACAGCCCATGGTCAAAAATGATGTAAATGAGGATTTGAGAAAAAGACGAAAATCACTCCGAGACCATGGGCTATAGTCCATTGTCTCGAGTGATTTTCGTCTTTTTTTCAAATCCTCAAAAATGATGAAAAACAGCATGCTATAGTATGCCGTCTGAGATGGGCTACAGCCCATGGTCAAAAATTATGTAAATGAGGATTTGAGAAAAAGACGAAAATCACTCCGAGACCATGGGCTATAGTCCATTGTCTCGAGTGATTTTCGTCTTTTTTTCAAATCCTCAAAAATGATGAAAAACAGCATGCTATAGTATGCCGTCTGAGATGGGCTACAGTCCATGGTCAAAAATGATGTAAATGAGGATTTGAGAAAAAGACGAAAATCACTCCGAGACCATGGGCTATAGTCCATTGTCTCGAGTGATTTCCGTCTTTTTTTCAAATCCTCAAAAATGATGAAAAACGGCATGCTATAGTATGCCGTCTGAGATGGGCTACAGCCCATGGTCAAAAATGATGTAAATGAGGATTTGAGAAAAAGACGAAAATCACTCCGAGACCATGGGCTATAGTCCATTGTCTCGAGTGATTTCCGTCTTTTTTTCAAATCCTCAAAAATGATGAAAAACAGCATGCTATAATATGCCGTCTGAGATGGGCTACAGCCCATGGTCAAAAATGATGTAAATGAGGATTTCAGAAAAAGACGAAAATCACTCCGAGACCATGGGCTATAGTCCATTGTCTCGAGTGATTTCCGTCTTTTTTTCAAATCCTCAAAAATGATGAAAAACGGCATGCTATAGTATGCCGTCTGAGATGGGCTACAGCCCATGGTCAAAAATGATGTAAATGAGGATTTGAGAAAAAGACGAAAATCACTCCGAGACCATGGGCTATAGTCCATTGTCTCGAGTGATTTTCGTCTTTTTTTCAAATCCTCAAAAATGATGAAAAACAGCATGCTATAGTATGCCGTCTGAGATGGGCTACAGTCCATGGTCAAAAATGATGTAAATGAGGATTTGAGAAAAAGACGAAAATCACTCCGAGACCATGGGCTATAGTCCATTGTCTCGAGTGATTTCCGTCTTTTTTTCAAATCCTCAAAAATGATGAAAAACGGCATGCTATAGTATGCCGTCTGAGATGGGCTACAGCCCATGGTCAAAAATGATGTAAATGAGGATTTGAGAAAAAGACGAAAATCACTCCGAGACCATGGGCTATAGTCCATTGTCTCGAGTGATTTCCGTCTTTTTTTCAAATCCTCAAAAATGATGAAAAACGGCATGCTATAGTATGCCGTCTGAGATGGGCTACAGCCCATGGTCAAAAATGATGAAAAACAAGGATTTGAGAAAAAGACGAAAATCACTCCGAGACCATGGGCTATTGTCCATTGTCTCGAGTGATTTTCGTCTTTTTTTCAAATCCTCAAAAATGATGAAAAACAGCATGCTATAGTATGCCGTCTGAGATGGGCTACAGCCCATGGTCAAAAATGATGTAAATGAGGATTTGAGAAAAAGACGAAAATCACTCCGAGACCATGGGCTATAGTCCATTGTCTCGAGTGATTTCCGTCTTTTTTTCAAATCCTCAAAAATGATGAAAAACGGCAAGCTATAGTATGCCGTCTGAGATGGGCTACATCCCATGGTCAAAAATGATGTAAATGAGGATTTGAGAAAAATACGAAAATCACTCCGAGACCATGGGCTATAGTCCATTGTCTCGAGTGATTTCCGTCTTTTTTTCAAATCCTCAAAAATTATGAAAAACGGCATGCTATAGTATGCCGTCTGAGATGGGCTACAGCCCATGGTCAAAAATGATGAAAAACAAGGATTTAAGAAAAAGACGAAAATCACTCCGAGACCAAGGGCTATAGTCCATTGTCTCGAGTGATTTCCGTCTTTTTTTCAAATGCTCAAAAATGATGAAAAACGGCATGCTATAGTATGCCGTCTGAGATGGGCTACAGCCCATGGTCAAAAATGATGTAAATGAGGATTTGAGAAAAAGACGAAAATCACTCCGAGACCATGGGCTATAGTCCATTGGCTCGAGTGATTTCCGTCTTTTTTTCAAATCCTCAAAAATGATGAAAAACGGCATGCTATAGTATGCCGTCTGAAATGGGCTACAGCCCATGGTCAAAAATGATGTAAATGAGGATTTGAGAAAAAGACGAAAATCACTCCGAGACCATGGGCTATAGTCCATTGTCTCGAGTGATTTCCGTCTTTTTTTCAAATCCTCAAAAATGATGAAAAACAGCATGCTATAGTATGCCGTCTGAGATGGGCTACAGCCCATGGTCAAAAATGATGTAAATGAGGATTTGAGAAAAAGACGAAAATCACTCCGAGACCATGGGCTATAGTCCATTGTCTCGAGTGATTTCCGTCTTTTTTTCAAATCCTCAAAAATGATGAAAAACGGCATGCTATAGTATGCCGTCTGAGATGGGCTACAGCCCATGGTCAAAAATGATGTAAATGAGGATTTGAGAAAAAGACGAAAATCACTCCGAGACCATGGGCTATAGTCCATTGTCTCGAGTGATTTTCGTCTTTTTTTCAAATCCTCAAAAATGATGAAAAACAGCATGCTATAGTATGCCGTCTGAGATGGGCTACAGCCCATGGTCAAAAATTATGTAAATGAGGATTTGAGAAAAAGACGAAAATCACTCCGAGACCATGGGCTATAGTCCATTGTCTCGAGTGATTTTCGTCTTTTTTTCAAATCCTCAAAAATGATGAAAAACAGCATGCTATAGTATGCCGTCTGAGATGGGCTACAGTCCATGGTCAAAAATGATGTAAATGAGGATTTGAGAAAAAGACGAAAATCACTCCGAGACCATGGGCTATAGTCCATTGTCTCGAGTGATTTCCGTCTTTTTTTCAAATCCTCAAAAATGATGAAAAACGGCATGCTATAGTATGCCGTCTGAGATGGGCTACAGCCCATGGTCAAAAATGATGTAAATGAGGATTTGAGAAAAAGACGAAAATCACTCCGAGACCATGGGCTATAGTCCATTGTCTCGAGTGATTTCCGTCTTTTTTTCAAATCCTCAAAAATGATGAAAAACGGCATGCTATAGTATGCCGTCTGAGATGGGCTACAGCCCATGGTGAAAAATGATGAAAAACAAGGATTTGAGAAAAAGACGAAAATCACTCCGAGACCATGGGCTATAGTCCATTGTCTCGAGTGATTTTCGTCTTTTTTTCAAATCCTCAAAAATGATGAAAAACAGCATGCTATAGTATGCCGTCTGAGATGGGCTACAGCCCATGGTCAAAAATTATGTAAATGAGGATTTGAGAAAAAGACGAAAATCACTCCGAGACCATGGGCTATAGTCCATTGTCTCGAGTGATTTCCGTCTTTTTTTCAAATCCTCAAAAATGATGAAAAACGGCATGCTATAGTATGCCGTCTGAGATGGGCTACAGCCCATGGTCAAAAATGATGTAAATGAGGATTTGAGAAAAAGACGAAAATCACTCCGAGACCATGGGCTATAGTCCATTGTCTCGAGTGATTTTCGTCTTTTTTTCAAATCCTCAAAAATGATGAAAAACAGCATGCTATAGTATGCCGTCTGAGATGGGCTACAGCCCATGGTCAAAAATGATGTAAATGAGGATTTGAGAAAAAGACGAAAATCACTCCGAGACCATGGGCTATAGTCCATTGTCTCGAGTGATTTCCGTCTTTTTTTCAAATCCTCAAAAATGATGAAAAACAGCATGCTATAGTATGCCGTCTGAGATGGGCTACAGCCCATGGTCAAAAATGATGTAAATGAGGATTTGAGAAAAAGACGAAAATCACTCCGAGACCATGGGCTATAGTCCATTGTCTCGAGTGATTTTCGTCTTTTTTTCAAATCCTCAAAAATGATGAAAAACAGCATGCTATAGTATGCCGTCTGAGATGGGCTACAGCCCATGGTCAAAAATTATGTAAATGAGGATTTGAGAAAAAGACGAAAATCACTCCGAGACCATGGGCTATAGTCCATTGTCTCGAGTGATTTTCGTCTTTTTTTCAAATCCTAAAAAATGATGAAAAACAGCATGCTATAGTATGCCGTCTGAGATGGGCTACAGCCCATGGTCAAAAATGATGAAAAACAAGGATTTGAGAAAAAGACGAAAATCACTCCGAGACCATGGGCTATAGTCCATTGTCTCGAGTGATTTCCGTCTTTTTTTCAAATCCTCAAAAATGATGAAAAACAGCATGCTATAGTATGCCGTCTGAGATGGGCTACAGCCCATGGTCAAAAATGATGTAAATGAGGATTTGAGAAAAAGACGAAAATCACTCCGAGACCATGGGCTATAGTCCATTGTCTCGAGTGATTTCCGTCTTTTTTTCAAATCCTCAAAAATGATGAAAAACGGCATGCTATAGTATGCCGTCTGAAATGGGCTACAGCCCATGGTCAAAAATGATGTAAATGAGGATTTGAGAAAAAGACGAAAATCACTCCGAGACCATGGGCTATAGTCCATTGTCTCGAGTGATTTCCGTCTTTTTTTCAAATCCTCAAAAATGATGAAAAACGGCATGCTATAGTATGCCGTCTGAGATGGGCTACAGCCCATGGTCAAAAATGATGTAAATGAGGATTTGAGAAAAAGACGAAAATCACTCCGAGACCATGGGCTATAGTCCATTGTCTCGAGTGATTTCCGTCTTTTTTTCAAATCCTCAAAAATGATGAAAAACGGCATGCTATAGTATGCCGTCTGAGATGGGCTACAGCCCATGGTCAAAAATGATGTAAATGAGGATTTGAGAAAAAGACGAAAATCACTCCGTGACCATGGGCTATAGTCCATTGTCTCGAGTGATTTTCGTCTTTTTTTCAAATCCTCAAAAATGATGAAAAACAGCATGCTATAGTATGCCGTCTGAGATGGGCTACAGCCCATGGTCAAAAATTATGTAAATGAGGATTTGAGAAAAAGACGAAAATCACTCCGAGACCATGGGCTATAGTCCATTGTCTCGAGTGATTTCCGTCTTTTTTTCAAATCCTCAAAAATGATGAAAAACGGCATGCTATAGTATGCCGTCTGAGATGGGCTACAGCCCATGGTCAAAAATGATGTAAATGAGGATTTGAGAAAAAGACGAAAATCACTCCGAGACCATGGGCTATAGTCCATTGTCTCGAGTGATTTCCGTCTTTTTTTCAAATCCTCAAAAATGATGAAAAACAGCATGCTATAATATGCCGTCTGAGATGGGCTACAGCCCATGGTCAAAAATGATGTAAATGAGGATTTGAGAAAAAGACGAAAATTACTCCGAGACCATGGGCTATAGTCCATTGTCTCGAGTGATTTCCGTCTTTTTTTCAAATCCTCAAAAATGATGAAAAACAGCATGCTATAGTATGCCGTCTGAGATGGGCTACAGCCCATGGTCAAAAATGATGTAAATGAGGATTTGAGAAAAAGACGAAAATCACTCCGAGACCATGGGCTATAGTCCATTGTCTCGAGTGATTTCCGTCTTTTTTTCAAATCCTCAAAAATGATGAAAAACAGCATGCTATAATATGCCGTCTGAGATGGGCTACAGCCCATGGTAAAAAATGATGTAAATGAGGATTTGAGAAAAAGACGAAAATCACTCCGAGACCATGGGCTATAGTCCATTGTCTCGAGTGATTTCCGTCTTTTTTTCAAATCCTCAAAAATGATGAAAAACGGCATGCTATAGTATGCCGTCTGAGATGGGCTACAGCCCATGGTCAAAAATGATGTAAATGAGGATTTGAGAAAAAGACGAAAATCACTCCGAGACCATGGGCTATAGTCCATTGTCTCGAGTGATTTTCGTCTTTTTTTCAAATCCTCAAAAATGATGAAAAACAGCATGCTATAGTATGCCGTCTGAGATGGGCTACAGTCCATGGTCAAAAATGATGTAAATGAGGATTTGAGAAAAAGACGAAAATCACTCCGAGACCATGGGCTATAGTCCATTGTCTCGAGTGATTTCCGTCTTTTTTTCAAATCCTCAAAAATGATGAAAAACGGCATGCTATAGTATGCCGTCTGAGATGGGCTACAGCCCATGGTCAAAAATGATGAAAAACAAGGATTTGAGAAAAAGACGAAAATCACTCCGAGACCATGGGCTATTGTCCATTGTCTCGAGTGATTTTCGTCTTTTTTTCAAATCCTCAAAAATGATGAAAAACAGCATGCTATAGTATGCCGTCTGAGATGGGCTACATCCCATGGTCAAAAATGATGTAAATGAGGATTTGAGAAAAATACGAAAATCACTCCGAGACCATGGGCTATAGTCCATTGTCTGGAGTGATTTCCGTCTTTTTTTCAAATCCTCAAAAATGATGAAAAACGGCATGCTATAGTATGCCGTCTGAGATGGGCTACAGCCCATGGTCAAAAATGATGAAAAACAAGGATTTAAGAAAAAGACGAAAATCACTCCGAGACCAAGGGCTATAGTCCATTGTCTCGAGTGATTTCCGTCTTTTTTTCAAATGCTCAAAAATGATGAAAAACGGCATGCTATAGTATGCCGTCTGAGATGGGCTACAGCCCATGGTCAAAAATGATGTAAATGAGGATTTGAGAAAAAGACGAAAATCACTCCGAGACCATGGGCTATAGTCCATTGGCTCGAGTGATTTCCGTCTTTTTTTCAAATCCTCAAAAATGATGAAAAACGGCATGCTATAGTATGCCGTCTGAAATGGGCTACAGCCCATGGTCAAAAATGATGTAAATGAGGATTTGAGAAAAAGACGAAAATCACTCCGAGACCATGGGCTATAGTCCATTGTCTCGAGTGATTTCCGTCTTTTTTTCAAATCCTCAAAAATGATGAAAAACAGCATGCTATAGTATGCCGTCTGAGATGGGCTACAGCCCATGGTCAAAAATGATGTAAATGAGGATTTGAGAAAAAGACGAAAATCACTCCGAGACCATGGGCTATAGTCCATTGTCTCGAGTGATTTCCGTCTTTTTTTCAAATCCTCAAAAATGATGAAAAACGGCATGCTATAGTATGCCGTCTGAGATGGGCTACAGCCCATGGTCAAAAATGATGTAAATGAGGATTTGAGAAAAAGACGAAAATCACTCCGAGACCATGGGCTATAGTCCATTGTCTCGAGTGATTTTCGTCTTTTTTTCAAATCCTCAAAAATGATGAAAAACAGCATGCTATAGTATGCCGTCTGAGATGGGCTACAGCCCATGGTCAAAAATTATGTAAATGAGGATTTGAGAAAAAGACGAAAATCACTCCGAGACCATGGGCTATAGTCCATTGTCTCGAGTGATTTTCGTCTTTTTTTCAAATCCTCAAAAATGATGAAAAACAGCATGCTATAGTATGCCGTCTGAGATGGGCTACAGTCCATGGTCAAAAATGATGTAAATGAGGATTTGAGAAAAAGACGAAAATCACTCCGAGACCATGGGCTATAGTCCATTGTCTCGAGTGATTTCCGTCTTTTTTTCAAATCCTCAAAAATGATGAAAAACGGCATGCTATAGTATGCCGTCTGAGATGGGCTACAGCCCATGGTCAAAAATGATGTAAATGAGGATTTGAGAAAAAGACGAAAATCACTCCGAGACCATGGGCTATAGTCCATTGTCTCGAGTGATTTCCGTCTTTTTTTCAAATCCTCAAAAATGATGAAAAACAGCATGCTATAATATGCCGTCTGAGATGGGCTACAGCCCATGGTCAAAAATGATGTAAATGAGGATTTCAGAAAAAGACGAAAATCACTCCGAGACCATGGGCTATAGTCCATTGTCTCGAGTGATTTCCGTCTTTTTTTCAAATCCTCAAAAATGATGAAAAACGGCATGCTATAGTATGCCGTCTGAGATGGGCTACAGCCCATGGTCAAAAATGATGTAAATGAGGATTTGAGAAAAAGACGAAAATCACTCCGAGACCATGGGCTATAGTCCATTGTCTCGAGTGATTTTCGTCTTTTTTTCAAATCCTCAAAAATGATGAAAAACAGCATGCTATAGTATGCCGTCTGAGATGGGCTACAGTCCATGGTCAAAAATGATGTAAATGAGGATTTGAGAAAAAGACGAAAATCACTCCGAGACCATGGGCTATAGTCCATTGTCTCGAGTGATTTCCGTCTTTTTTTCAAATCCTCAAAAATGATGAAAAACGGCATGCTATAGTATGCCGTCTGAGATGGGCTACAGCCCATGGTCAAAAATGATGTAAATGAGGATTTGAGAAAAAGACGAAAATCACTCCGAGACCATGGGCTATAGTCCATTGTCTCGAGTGATTTCCGTCTTTTTTTCAAATCCTCAAAAATGATGAAAAACGGCATGCTATAGTATGCCGTCTGAGATGGGCTACAGCCCATGGTCAAAAATGATGAAAAACAAGGATTTGAGAAAAAGACGAAAATCACTCCGAGACCATGGGCTATTGTCCATTGTCTCGAGTGATTTTCGTCTTTTTTTCAAATCCTCAAAAATGATGAAAAACAGCATGCTATAGTATGCCGTCTGAGATGGGCTACAGCCCATGGTCAAAAATGATGTAAATGAGGATTTGAGAAAAAGACGAAAATCACTCCGAGACCATGGGCTATAGTCCATTGTCTCGAGTGATTTCCGTCTTTTTTTCAAATCCTCAAAAATGATGAAAAACGGCAAGCTATAGTATGCCGTCTGAGATGGGCTACATCCCATGGTCAAAAATGATGTAAATGAGGATTTGAGAAAAATACGAAAATCACTCCGAGACCATGGGCTATAGTCCATTGTCTCGAGTGATTTCCGTCTTTTTTTCAAATCCTCAAAAATTATGAAAAACGGCATGCTATAGTATGCCGTCTGAGATGGGCTACAGCCCATGGTCAAAAATGATGAAAAACAAGGATTTAAGAAAAAGACGAAAATCACTCCGAGACCAAGGGCTATAGTCCATTGTCTCGAGTGATTTCCGTCTTTTTTTCAAATGCTCAAAAATGATGAAAAACGGCATGCTATAGTATGCCGTCTGAGATGGGCTACAGCCCATGGTCAAAAATGATGTAAATGAGGATTTGAGAAAAAGACGAAAATCACTCCGAGACCATGGGCTATAGTCCATTGGCTCGAGTGATTTCCGTCTTTTTTTCAAATCCTCAAAAATGATGAAAAACGGCATGCTATAGTATGCCGTCTGAAATGGGCTACAGCCCATGGTCAAAAATGATGTAAATGAGGATTTGAGAAAAAGACGAAAATCACTCCGAGACCATGGGCTATAGTCCATTGTCTCGAGTGATTTCCGTCTTTTTTTCAAATCCTCAAAAATGATGAAAAACAGCATGCTATAGTATGCCGTCTGAGATGGGCTACAGCCCATGGTCAAAAATGATGTAAATGAGGATTTGAGAAAAAGACGAAAATCACTCCGAGACCATGGGCTATAGTCCATTGTCTCGAGTGATTTCCGTCTTTTTTTCAAATCCTCAAAAATGATGAAAAACGGCATGCTATAGTATGCCGTCTGAGATGGGCTACAGCCCATGGTCAAAAATGATGTAAATGAGGATTTGAGAAAAAGACGAAAATCACTCCGAGACCATGGGCTATAGTCCATTGTCTCGAGTGATTTTCGTCTTTTTTTCAAATCCTCAAAAATGATGAAAAACAGCATGCTATAGTATGCCGTCTGAGATGGGCTACAGCCCATGGTCAAAAATTATGTAAATGAGGATTTGAGAAAAAGACGAAAATCACTCCGAGACCATGGGCTATAGTCCATTGTCTCGAGTGATTTTCGTCTTTTTTTCAAATCCTCAAAAATGATGAAAAACAGCATGCTATAGTATGCCGTCTGAGATGGGCTACAGTCCATGGTCAAAAATGATGTAAATGAGGATTTGAGAAAAAGACGAAAATCACTCCGAGACCATGGGCTATAGTCCATTGTCTCGAGTGATTTCCGTCTTTTTTTCAAATCCTCAAAAATGATGAAAAACGGCATGCTATAGTATGCCGTCTGAGATGGGCTACAGCCCATGGTCAAAAATGATGTAAATGAGGATTTGAGAAAAAGACGAAAATCACTCCGAGACCATGGGCTATAGTCCATTGTCTCGAGTGATTTCCGTCTTTTTTTCAAATCCTCAAAAATGATGAAAAACGGCATGCTATAGTATGCCGTCTGAGATGGGCTACAGCCCATGGTGAAAAATGATGAAAAACAAGGATTTGAGAAAAAGACGAAAATCACTCCGAGACCATGGGCTATAGTCCATTGTCTCGAGTGATTTTCGTCTTTTTTTCAAATCCTCAAAAATGATGAAAAACAGCATGCTATAGTATGCCGTCTGAGATGGGCTACAGCCCATGGTCAAAAATTATGTAAATGAGGATTTGAGAAAAAGACGAAAATCACTCCGAGACCATGGGCTATAGTCCATTGTCTCGAGTGATTTCCGTCTTTTTTTCAAATCCTCAAAAATGATGAAAAACGGCATGCTATAGTATGCCGTCTGAGATGGGCTACAGCCCATGGTCAAAAATGATGTAAATGAGGATTTGAGAAAAAGACGAAAATCACTCCGAGACCATGGGCTATAGTCCATTGTCTCGAGTGATTTTCGTCTTTTTTTCAAATCCTCAAAAATGATGAAAAACAGCATGCTATAGTATGCCGTCTGAGATGGGCTACAGCCCATGGTCAAAAATGATGTAAATGAGGATTTGAGAAAAAGACGAAAATCACTCCGAGACCATGGGCTATAGTCCATTGTCTCGAGTGATTTCCGTCTTTTTTTCAAATCCTCAAAAATGATGAAAAACAGCATGCTATAGTATGCCGTCTGAGATGGGCTACAGCCCATGGTCAAAAATGATGTAAATGAGGATTTGAGAAAAAGACGAAAATCACTCCGAGACCATGGGCTATAGTCCATTGTCTCGAGTGATTTTCGTCTTTTTTTCAAATCCTCAAAAATGATGAAAAACAGCATGCTATAGTATGCCGTCTGAGATGGGCTACAGCCCATGGTCAAAAATTATGTAAATGAGGATTTGAGAAAAAGACGAAAATCACTCCGAGACCATGGGCTATAGTCCATTGTCTCGAGTGATTTTCGTCTTTTTTTCAAATCCTAAAAAATGATGAAAAACAGCATGCTATAGTATGCCGTCTGAGATGGGCTACAGCCCATGGTCAAAAATGATGAAAAACAAGGATTTGAGAAAAAGACGAAAATCACTCCGAGACCATGGGCTATAGTCCATTGTCTCGAGTGATTTCCGTCTTTTTTTCAAATCCTCAAAAATGATGAAAAACGGCATGCTATAGTATGCCGTCTGAGATGGGCTACAGCCCATGGTCAAAAATGATGAAAAACAAGGATTTGAGAAAAAGACGAAAATCACTCCGAGACCATGGGCTATAGTCCATTGTCTCGAGTGATTTTCGTCTTTTTTTCAAATCCTCAAAAATGATGAAAAACAGCATGCTATAGTATGCCGTCTGAGATGGGCTACAGCCCATGGTCAAAAATTATGTAAATGAGGATTTGAGAAAAAGACGAAAATCACTCCGAGACCATGGGCTATAGTCCATTGTCTCGAGTGATTTCCGTCTTTTTTTCAAATCCTCAAAAATGATGAAAAACGGCATGCTATAGTATGCCGTCTGAGATGGGCTACAGCCCATGGTCAAAAATGATGTAAATGAGGATTTGAGAAAAAGACGAAAATCACTCCGAGACCATGGGCTATAGTCCATTGTCTCGAGTGATTTCCGTCTTTTTTTCAAATCCTCAAAAATGATGAAAAACAGCATGCTATAATATGCCGTCTGAGATGGGCTACAGCCCATGGTCAAAAATGATGTAAATGAGGATTTGAGAAAAAGACGAAAATTACTCCGAGACCATGGGCTATAGTCCATTGTCTCGAGTGATTTCCGTCTTTTTTTCAAATCCTCAAAAATGATGAAAAACAGCATGCTATAGTATGCCGTCTGAGATGGGCTACAGCCCATGGTCAAAAATGATGTAAATGAGGATTTGAGAAAAAGACGAAAATCACTCCGAGACCATGGGCTATAGTCCATTGTCTCGAGTGATTTCCGTCTTTTTTTCAAATCCTCAAAAATGATGAAAAACAGCATGCTATAATATGCCGTCTGAGATGGGCTACAGCCCATGGTCAAAAATGATGTAAATGAGGATTTGAGAAAAAGACGAAAATCACTCCGAGACCATGGGCTATAGTCCATTGTCTCGAGTGATTTCCGTCTTTTTTTCAAATCCTCAAAAATGATGAAAAACGGCATGCTATAGTATGCCGTCTGAGATGGGCTACAGCCCATGGTCAAAAATGATGTAAATGAAGATTTGAGAAAAAGACGAAAATCACTCCGAGACCATGGACTATTGTCTCGAGTGATTTTCGTCTTTTTTTCAAATCCTCAAAAATGATGAAAAACAGCATGCTATAGTATGCCGTCTGAGATGGGCTACAGCCCATGGTCAAAAATTATGTAAATGAGGATTTGAGAAAAAGACGAAAATCACTCCGAGACCATGGGCTATAGTCCATTGTCTCGAGTGATTTCCGTCTTTTTTTCAAATCCTCAAAAATGATGAAAAACGGCATGCTATAGTATGCCGTCTGAGATGGGCTACAGCCCATGGTCAAAAATGATGTAAATGAGGATTTGAGAAAAAGACGAAAATCACTCCGAGACCATGGGCTATAGTCCATTGTCTCGAGTGATTTCCGTCTTTTTTTCAAATCCTCAAAAATGATGAAAAACAGCATGCTATAGTATGCCGTCTGAGATGGGCTACAGCCCATGGTCAAAAATGATGTAAATGAGGATTTGAGAAAAAGACGAAAATCACTCCGAGACCATGGGCTATAGTCCATTGATCCGAGTGATTTCCGTCTTTTTTTCAAATCCTCAAAAATGATGAAAAACAGCATGCTATAATATGCCGTCTGAGATGGGCTACAGCCCATGGTCAAAAATGATGTAAATGAGGATTTGAGAAAAAGACGAAAATCACTCCGAGACCATGGGCTATATTCCATTGTCTCGAGTGATTTCCGTCTTTTTTTCAAATCCTCAAAAATGATGAAAAACGGCATGCTATAGTATGCCGTCTGAGATGGGCTACAGCCCATGGTCAAAAATGATGTAAATGAGGATTTGAGAAAAAGACGAAAATCACTCCGTGACCATGGGCTATAGTCCATTGTCTCGAGTGATTTTCGTCTTTTTTTCAAATCCTCAAAAATGATGAAAAACAGCATGCTATAGTATGCCGTCTGAGATGGGCTACAGCCCATGGTCAAAAATTATGTAAATGAGGATTTGAGAAAAAGACGAAAATCACTCCGAGACCATGGGCTATAGTCCATTGTCTCGAGTGATTTCCGTCTTTTTTTCAAATCCTCAAAAATGATGAAAAACGGCATGCTATAGTATGCCGTCTGAGATGGGCTACAGCCCATGGTCAAAAATGATGTAAATGAGGATTTGAGAAAAAGACGAAAATCACTCCGAGACCATGGGCTATAGTCCATTGTCTCGAGTGATTTCCGTCTTTTTTTTCAAATCCTCAAAAATGATGAAAAACAGCATGCTATAATATGCCGTCTGAGATGGGCTACAGCCCATGGTCAAAAATGATGTAAATGAGGATTTGAGAAAAAGACGAAAATTACTCCGAGACCATGGGCTATAGTCCATTGTCTCGAGTGATTTCCGTCTTTTTTTCAAATCCTCAAAAATGATGAAAAACAGCATGCTATAGTATGCCGTCTGAGATGGGCTACAGCCCATGGTCAAAAATGATGTAAATGAGGATTTGAGAAAAAGACGAAAATCACTCCGAGACCATGGGCTATAGTCCATTGTCTCGAGTGATTTCCGTCTTTTTTTCAAATCCTCAAAAATGATGAAAAACAGCATGCTATAATATGCCGTCTGAGATGGGCTACAGCCCATGGTCAAAAATGATGTAAATGAGGATTTGAGAAAAAGACGAAAATCACTCCGAGACCATGGGCTATAGTCCATTGTCTCGAGTGATTTCCGTCTTTTTTTCAAATCCTCAAAAATGATGAAAAACGGCATGCTATAGTATGCCGTCTGAGATGGGCTACAGCCCATGGTCAAAAATGATGTAAATGAGGATTTGAGAAAAAGACGAAAATCACTCCGAGACCATGGGCTATAGTCCATTGTCTCGAGTGATTTTCGTCTTTTTTTCAAATCCTCAAAAATGATGAAAAACAGCATGCTATAGTATGCCGTCTGAGATGGGCTACAGTCCATGGTCAAAAATGATGTAAATGAGGATTTGAGAAAAAGACGAAAATCACTCCGAGACCATGGGCTATAGTCCATTGTCTCGAGTGATTTCCGTCTTTTTTTCAAATCCTCAAAAATGATGAAAAACGGCATGCTATAGTATGCCGTCTGAGATGGGCTACAGCCCATGGTCAAAAATGATGTAAATGAGGATTTGAGAAAAAGACGAAAATCACTCCGAGACCATGGGCTATAGTCCATTGTCTCGAGTGATTTCCGTCTTTTTTTCAAATCCTCAAAAATGATGAAAAACGGCATGCTATAGTATGCCGTCTGAGATGGGCTACAGCCCATGGTCAAAAATGCTGAAAAACAAGGATTTGAGAAAAAGACGAAAATCACTCCGAGACCATGGGCTATAGTCCATTGTCTCGAGTGATTTCCGTCTTTTTTTCAAATCCTCAAAAATGATGAAAAACGGCATGCTATAGTATGCCGTCTGAGATGGGCTACAGCCCATGGTCAAAAATGATGTAAATGAGGATTTGAGAAAAAGACGAAAATCACTCCGAGACCATGGGCTATAGTCCATTGTCTCGAGTGATTTTCGTCTTTTTTTCAAATCCTCAAAAATGATGAAAAACAGCATGCTATAGTATGCCGTCTGAGATGGGCTACAGCCCATGGTCAAAAATGATGTAAATGAGGATTTGAGAAAAAGACGAAAATCACTCCGAGACCATGGGCTATAGTCCATTGTCTCGAGTGATTTCCGTCTTTTTTTCAAATCCTCAAAAATGATGAAAAACGGCATGCTATAGTATGCCGTCTGAGATGGGCTACAGCCCATGGTCAAAAATGATGTAAATGAGGATTTGAGAAAAAGACGAAAATCACTCCGAGACCATGGGCTATAGTCCATTGTCTCGAGTGATTTCCGTCTTTTTTTCAAATCCTCAAAAATGATGAAAAACGGCATGCTATAGTATGCCGACTGAAATGGGCTACAGCCCATGGTCAAAAATGATGTAAATGAGGATTTGAGAAAAAGACGAAAATCACTCCGAGACCATGGGCTATAGTCCATTGTCTCGAGTGATTTTCGTCTTTTTTTCAAATCCTCAAAAATGATGAAAAACAGCATGCTATAGTATGCCGTCTGAGATGGGCTACAGCCCATGGTCAAAAATGATGTAAATGAGGATTTGAGAAAAAGACGAAAATCACTCCGAGACCATGGGCTATAGTCCATTGTCTCGAGTGATTTTCGTCTTTTTTTCAAATCCTCAAAAATGATGAAAAACAGAATGCTATAGTATGCCGTCTGAGATGGACTACAGTAGCCCATGGTCAAAAATGATGTAAATGAGGATTTGAGAAAAAGACGAAAATCACTCCGAGACCATGGGCTATAGTCCATTGTCTCGAGTGATTTCCGTCTTTTTTTCAAATCCTCAAAAATGATGAAAAACAGCATGCTATAATATGCCGTCTGAGATGGGCTACAGCCAATGGTCAAAAATGATGTAAATGAGGATTTGAGAAAAAGACGAAAATCACTCCGAGACCATGGGCTATAGTCCATTGTCTCGAGTGATTTCCGTCTTTTTTTCAAATCCTCAAAAATGATGAAAAACGGCATGCTATAGTATGCCGTCTGAGATGGGCTACAGCCCATGGTCAAAAATGATGTAAATGAGGATTTGAGAAAAAGACGAAAATCACTCCGAGACCATGGGCTATAGTCCATTGTCTCGAGTGATTTCCGTCTTTTTTCAAATCCTCAAAAATTATGAAAAACGGCATGCTATAGTATGCCGTCTGAGATGGGCTACAGCCCATGGTAAAAAATTATGTAAATGAGGATTTGAGAAAAAGACGAAAATCACTCCGAGACCATGGGCTATATAGTCCATTGTCTCGAGTGATTTCTGTCTTTTTTTCAAATCCTCAAAAATGATGAAAAACGGCATGCTATAGTATGCCGTCTGAAATGGGCTACAGCCCATGGTCAAAAATGATGTAAATGAGGATTTGAGAAAAAGACGAAAATCACTCCGAGACCATGGGCTATAGTCCATTGTCTCGAGTGATTTCCGTCTTTTTTTCAAATCCTCAAAAATGATGAAAAACAGCATGCTATAGTATGCCGTCTGAGATGGGCTACAGCCCATGGTCAAAAATGATGTAAATGAGGATTTGAGAAAAAGACGAAAATCACTCCGAGACCATGGGCTATAGTCCATTGTCTCGAGTGATTTCCGTCTTTTTTTCAAATCCTCAAAAATGATGAAAAACAGCATGCTATAATATGCCGTCTGAGATGGGCTACAGACCATGGTCAAAAATGATGTAAATGAGGATTTGAGAAAAAGACGAAAATCACTCCGAGACCATGGGCTATAGTCCATTGTCTCGAGTGATTTCCGTCTTTTTTTCAAATCCTCAAAAATGATGAAAAACGGCATGCTATAGTATGCCGTCTGAGATGGGCTACAGCCCATAGTCAAAAATGATGAAAAACAAGGATTTGAGAAAAAGACGAAAATCCCTCCGAGACCATGGGCTATAGTCCATTGTCTCGAGTGATTTCCGTCTTTTTTTCAAATCCTCAAAAATGATGAAAAACGGCATGCTATAGTATGCCGTCTGAGATGGGCTACAGCCCATGGTCAAAAATGATGTAAATGAGGATTTGAGAAAAAGACGAAAATCACTCCGAGACCATGGGCTATAGTCCATTGTCTCGAGTGATTTTCGTCTTTTTTTCAAATCCTCAAAAATGATGAAAAACAGAATGCTATAGTATGCCGTCTGAGATGGACTACAGTAGCCCATGGTCAAAAATGATGTAAATGAGGATTTGAGAAAAAGACGAAAATCACTCCGAGACCATGGGCTATAGTCCATTGTCTCGAGTGATTTCCGTCTTTTTTTCAAATCCTCAAAAATGATGAAAAACAGCATGCTATAATATGCCGTCTGAGATGGGCTACAGCCAATGGTCAAAAATGATGTAAATGAGGATTTGAGAAAAAGACGAAAATCACTCCGAGACCATGGGCTATAGTCCATTGTCTCGAGTGATTTCCGTCTTTTTTTCAAATCCTCAAAAATGATGAAAAACGGCATGCTATAGTATGCCGTCTGAGATGGGCTACAGCCCATGGTCAAAAATGATGTAAATGAGGATTTGAGAAAAAGACGAAAATCACTCCGAGACCATGGGCTATAGTCCATTGTCTCGAGTGATTTCCGTCTTTTTTCAAATCCTCAAAAATTATGAAAAACGGCATGCTATAGTATGCCGTCTGAGATGGGCTACAGCCCATGGTAAAAAATTATGTAAATGAGGATTTGAGAAAAAGACGAAAATCACTCCGAGACCATGGGCTATATAGTCCATTGTCTCGAGTGATTTCTGTCTTTTTTTCAAATCCTCAAAAATGATGAAAAACGGCATGCTATAGTATGCCGTCTGAAATGGGCTACAGCCCATGGTCAAAAATGATGTAAATGAGGATTTGAGAAAAAGACGAAAATCACTCCGAGACCATGGGCTATAGTCCATTGTCTCGAGTGATTTCCGTCTTTTTTTCAAATCCTCAAAAATGATGAAAAACAGCATGCTATAGTATGCCGTCTGAGATGGGCTACAGCCCATGGTCAAAAATGATGTAAATGAGGATTTGAGAAAAAGACGAAAATCACTCCGAGACCATGGGCTATAGTCCATTGTCTCGAGTGATTTCCGTCTTTTTTTCAAATCCTCAAAAATGATGAAAAACAGCATGCTATAATATGCCGTCTGAGATGGGCTACAGACCATGGTCAAAAATGATGTAAATGAGGATTTGAGAAAAAGACGAAAATCACTCCGAGACCATGGGCTATAGTCCATTGTCTCGAGTGATTTCCGTCTTTTTTTCAAATCCTCAAAAATGATGAAAAACGGCATGCTATAGTATGCCGTCTGAGATGGGCTACAGCCCATAGTCAAAAATGATGAAAAACAAGGATTTGAGAAAAAGACGAAAATCCCTCCGAGACCATGGGCTATAGTCCATTGTCTCGAGTGATTTCCGTCTTTTTTTCAAATCCTCAAAAATGATGAAAAACGGCATGCTATAGTATGCCGTCTGAGATGGGCTACAGCCCATGGTCAAAAATTATGTAAATGAGGATTTGAGAAAAAGACGAAAATCACTCCGAGACCATGGGCTATAGTCCATTGTCTCGAGTGATTTCCGTCTTTTTTTCAAATCCTCAAAAATGATGAAAAACGGCATGCTATAGTATGCCGTCTGAAATGGGCTACAGCCCATGGTCAAAAATGATGTAAATGAGGATTTGAGAAAAAGACGAAAATCACTCCGAGACCATGGGCTATAGTCCATTGTCTCGAGTGATTTCCGTCTTTTTTTCAAATCCTCAAAAATGATGAAAAACAGCATGCTATAGTATGCCGTCTGAGATGGGCTACAGCCCATGGTCAAAAATGATGTAAATGAGGATTTGAGAAAAAGACGAAAATCACTCCGAGACCATGGGCTATAGTCCATTGTCTCGAGTGATTTCCGTCTTTTTTTCAAATCCTCAAAAATGATGAAAAACAGCATGCTATAATATGCCGTCTGAGATGGGCTACAGCCCATGGTCAAAAATGATGTAAATGAGGATTTGAGAAAAAGACGAAAATCACTCCGAGACCATGGGCTATAGTCCATTGTCTCGAGTGATTTCCGTCTTTTTTTCAAATCCTCAAAAATGATGAAAAACGGCATGCTATAGTATGCCGTCTGAGATGGGCTACAGCCCATGGTCAAAAATGATGAAAAACAAGGATTTGAGAAAAAGACGAAAATCCCTCCGAGACCATGGGCTATAGTCCATTGTCTCGAGTGATTTCCGTCTTTTTTTCAAATCCTCAAAAATGATGAAAAACGGCATGCTATAGTATGCCGTCTGAGATGGGCTACAGCCCATGGTCAAAAATGATGTAAATGAGGATTTGAGAAAAAGACGAAAATCACTCCGAGACCATGGGCTATGGTCCATTGTCTCGAGTGATTTCCCTCTTTTTTTCAAATCCTCAAAAATGATGAAAAACAGCATGCTATAGTATGCCGTCTGAGATGGGCTACAGCCCATGGTCAAAAATGATGTAAATGAGGATTTGAGAAAAAGACGAAAATCACTCCGAGACCATGGGCTATAGTCCATTGTCTCGAGTGATTTTCGTCTTTTTTTCAAATCCTCAAAAATGATGAAAAACAGCATGCTATAGTATGCCGTCTGAGATGGGCTACAGCCCATGGTCAAAAATGATGTAAATGAGGATTTGAGAAAAAGACGAAAATCACTCCGAGAGCATGGGCTATAGTCCATTGTCTCGAGTGATTTCCCTCTTTTTTTCAAATCCTCAAAAATGATGAAAAACGGCATGCTATAGTATGCCGTCTGAGATGGGCTACAGCCCATGGTCAAAAATGATGAAAAACAACGATTTGAGAAAAGACGAAAATCACTCCGAGACCATGGGCTATAGTCCATTGTCTCGAGTGATTTTCGTCTTTTTTTCAAATCCTCAAAAATGATGAAAAACAACATGCTATAGTATGCCGTCTGAGATGGGCTACAGCCCATGGTCAAAAATGATGTAAATGAGGATTTGAGAAAAAGACGAAAATCACTCCGAGACCATGGGCTATAGTCCATTGTCTCGAGTGATTTTCGTCTTTTTTTCAAATCCTCAAAAATGATGAAAAACAGCATGCTATAGTATGCCGTCTGAGATGGGCTACAGCCCATGGTCAAAAATGATGAAAAACAAGGATTTGAGAAAAAGACGAAAATCACTCCGAGACCATGGGCTATTGTCCATTGTCTCGAGTGATTTTCGTCTTTTTTTCAAATCCTCAAAAATGATGAAAAACAGCATGCTATAGTATGCCGTCTGAGATGGGCTACAGCCCATGGTCAAAAATGATGTAAATGAGGATTTGAGAAAAAGACGAAAATCACTCCGAGACCATGGGCTATAGTCCATTGTCTCGAGTGATTTCCGTCTTTTTTTCAAATCCTCAAAAATGATGAAAAACGGCATGCTATAGTATGCCGTCTGAGATGGGCTACAGCCCATGGTCAAAAATTATGAAAAACAACGATTTGAGAAAAGACGAAAATCACTCCGAGACCATGGGCTATAGTCCATTGTCTCGAGTGATTTCCGTCTTTTTTTCAAATCCTCAAAAATGATGAAAAACGGCATGCTATAGTATGCCGTCTGAGATGGGCTACAGCCCATGGTCAAAAATTATGTAAATGAGGATTTGAGAAAAAGACGAAAATCACTCCGAGACCATGGGCTATAGTCCATTGTCTCGAGTGATTTCCGTCTTTTTTTCAAATCCTCAAAAATGATGAAAAACGGCATGCTATAGTATGCCGTCTGAAATGGGCTACAGCCCATGGTCAAAAATGATGTAAATGAGGATTTGAGAAAAAGACGAAAATCACTCCGAGACCATGGGCTATAGTCCATTGTCTCGAGTGATTTCCGTCTTTTTTTCAAATCCTCAAAAATGATGAAAAACAGCATGCTATAGTATGCCGTCTGAGATGGGCTACAGCCCATGGTCAAAAATGATGTAAATGAGGATTTGAGAAAAAGACGAAAATCACTCCGAGACCATGGGCTATAGTCCATTGTCTCGAGTGATTTCCGTCTTTTTTTCAAATCCTCAAAAATGATGAAAAACAGCATGCTATAATATGCCGTCTGAGATGGGCTACAGCCCATGGTCAAAAATGATGTAAATGAGGATTTGAGAAAAAGACGAAAATCACTCCGAGACCATGGGCTATAGTCCATTGTCTCGAGTGATTTCCGTCTTTTTTTCAAATCCTCAAAAATGATGAAAAACGGCATGCTATAGTATGCCGTCTGAGATGGGCTACAGCCCATGGTCAAAAATGATGAAAAACAAGGATTTGAGAAAAAGACGAAAATCCCTCCGAGACCATGGGCTATAGTCCATTGTCTCGAGTGATTTCCGTCTTTTTTTCAAATCCTCAAAAATGATGAAAAACGGCATGCTATAGTATGCCGTCTGAGATGGGCTACAGCCCATGGTCAAAAATGATGTAAATGAGGATTTGAGAAAAAGACGAAAATCACTCCGAGACCATGGGCTATGGTCCATTGTCTCGAGTGATTTCCCTCTTTTTTTCAAATCCTCAAAAATGATGAAAAACAGCATGCTATAGTATGCCGTCTGAGATGGGCTACAGCCCATGGTCAAAAATGATGTAAATGAGGATTTGAGAAAAAGACGAAAATCACTCCGAGACCATGGGCTATAGTCCATTGTCTCGAGTGATTTTCGTCTTTTTTTCAAATCCTCAAAAATGATGAAAAACAGCATGCTATAGTATGCCGTCTGAGATGGGCTACAGCCCATGGTCAAAAATGATGTAAATGAGGATTTGAGAAAAAGACGAAAATCACTCCGAGAGCATGGGCTATAGTCCATTGTCTCGAGTGATTTCCCTCTTTTTTTCAAATCCTCAAAAATGATGAAAAACGGCATGCTATAGTATGCCGTCTGAGATGGGCTACAGCCCATGGTCAAAAATGATGAAAAACAACGATTTGAGAAAAGACGAAAATCACTCCGAGACCATGGGCTATAGTCCATTGTCTCGAGTGATTTTCGTCTTTTTTTCAAATCCTCAAAAATGATGAAAAACAACATGCTATAGTATGCCGTCTGAGATGGGCTACAGCCCATGGTCAAAAATGATGTAAATGAGGATTTGAGAAAAAGACGAAAATCACTCCGAGACCATGGGCTATAGTCCATTGTCTCGAGTGATTTTCGTCTTTTTTTCAAATCCTCAAAAATGATGAAAAACAGCATGCTATAGTATGCCGTCTGAGATGGGCTACAGCCCATGGTCAAAAATGATGAAAAACAAGGATTTGAGAAAAAGACGAAAATCACTCCGAGACCATGGGCTATTGTCCATTGTCTCGAGTGATTTTCGTCTTTTTTTCAAATCCTCAAAAATGATGAAAAACAGCATGCTATAGTATGCCGTCTGAGATGGGCTACAGCCCATGGTCAAAAATGATGTAAATGAGGATTTGAGAAAAAGACGAAAATCACTCCGAGACCATGGGCTATAGTCCATTGTCTCGAGTGATTTCCGTCTTTTTTTCAAATCCTCAAAAATGATGAAAAACGGCATGCTATAGTATGCCGTCTGAGATGGGCTACAGCCCATGGTCAAAAATTATGAAAAACAACGATTTGAGAAAAGACGAAAATCACTCCGAGACCATGGGCTATAGTCCATTGTCTCGAGTGATTTTTGTCTTTTTTTCAAATCCTCAAAAATTATGAAAAACGGCAAGCTATAGTATGCCGTCTGAGATGGGCTACATCCCATGGTCAAAAATGATGTAAATGAGGATTTGAGAAAAATACGAAAATCACTCCGAGACCATGGGCTATAGTCCATTGTCTCGAGTGATTTCCGTCTTTTTTTCAAATCCTCAAAAATGATGAAAAACGGCATGCTATAGTATGCCGTCTGAGATGGGCTACAGCCCATGGTCAAAAATGATGTAAATGAGGATTTGAGAAAAAGACGAAAATCACTCCGAGACCATGGGCTATAGTCCATTGTCTTGAGTGATTTCCGTCTTTTTTTCAAATCCTCAAAAATGATGAAAAACGGCATGCTATAGTATGCCGTCTGAGATGGGCTACAGCCCATGGTCAAAAATGATGTAAATGAGGATTTGAGAAAAAGACGAAAATCACTCCGAGACCATGGGCTATAGTCCATTGTCTTGAGTGATTTTCGTCTTTTTTTCAAATCCTCAAAAATGATGAAAAACAGCATGCTATAGTATGCCGTCTGAGATGGGCTACAGCCCATGGTCAAAAATGATGTAAATGAGGATTTGAGAAAAAGACGAAAATCACTCCGAGACCATGGGCTATAGTCCATTGTCTCGAGTGATTTCCGTCTTTTTTTCAAATCCTCAAAAATGATGAAAAACGGCATGCTATAGTATGCCGTCTGAGATGGGCTACAGCCCATGGTCAAAAATGATGAAAAACAACGATTTGAGAAAAGACGAAAATCACTCCGAGACCATGGGCTATAGTCCATTGTCTCGAGTGATTTTTGTCTTTTTTTCAAATCCTCAAAAATGATGAAAAACGGCAAGCTATAGTATGCCGTCTGAGATGGGCTACATCCCATGGTCAAAAATGATGTAAATGAGGATTTGAGAAAAATACGAAAATCACTCCGAGACCATGGGCTATAGTCCATTGTCTCGAGTGATTTCCGTCTTTTTTTCAAATCCTCAAAAATGATGAAAAACGGCATGCTATAGTATGCCGTCTGAGATGGGCTACAGCCCATGGTCAAAAATGATGTAAATGAGGATTTGAGAAAAAGACGAAAATCACTCCGAGACCATGGGCTATAGTCCATTGTCTCGAGTGATTTCCGTCTTTTTTTCAAATCCTCAAAAATGATGAAAAACGGCATGCTATAGTATGCCGTCTGAGATGGGCTACAGCCCATGGTCAAAAATGATGTAAATGAGGATTTGAGAAAAAGACGAAAATCACTCCGAGACCATGGGCTATAGTCCATTGTCTCGAGTGATTTTCGTCTTTTTTTCAAATCCTCAAAAATGATGAAAAACAGCATGCTATAGTATGCCGTCTGAGATGGGCTACAGCCCATGGTCAAAAATGATGTAAATGAGGATTTGAGAAAAAGACGAAAATCACTCCGAGACCATGGGCTCTAGTCCATTGTCTCGAGTGATTTCCGTCTTTTTTTCAAATCCTCAAAAATGATGAAAAACGGCATGCTATAGTATGCCGTCTGAGATGGGCTACAGCCCATGGTCAAAAATGATGTAAATGAGGATTTGAGAAAAAGACGAAAATCACTCCGAGACCATGGGCTATAGTCCATTGTCTCGAGTGATTTTCGTCTTTTTTTCAAATCCTCAAAAATGATGAAAAACAGCATGCTATAGTATGCCGTCTGAGATGGGCTACAGCCCATGGTCAAAAATGATGTAAATGAGGATTTGAGAAAAAGACGAAAATCACTCCGAGAGCATGAGCTATAGTCCATTGTCTCGAGTGATTTCCCTCTTTTTTTCAAATCCTCAAAAATGATGAAAAACGGCATGCTATAGTATGCCGTCTGAGATGGGCTACAGCCCATGGTCAAAAATGATGAAAAACAACGATTTGAGAAAAGACGAAAATCACTCCGAGACCATGGGCTATAGTCCATTGTCTCGAGTGATTTTCGTCTTTTTTTCAAATCCTCAAAAATGATGAAAAACAGCATGCTATAGTATGCCGTCTGAGATGGGCTACAGCCCATGGTCAAAAATGATGTAAATGAGGATTTGAGAAAAAGACGAAAATCACTCCGAGACCATGGGCTATAGTCCATTGTCTCAAGTGATTTTCGTATTTTTTTCAAATCCTCAAAAATGATGAAAAACAGCATGCTATAGTATGCCGTCTGAGATGGGCTACAGCCCATGGTCAAAAATGATGTAAATGAGGATTTGAGAAAAAGACGAAAATCACTCCGAGAGCATGGGCTATAGTCCATTGTCTCGAGTGATTTCCCTCTTTTTTTCAAATCCTCAAAAATGATGAAAAACGGCATGCTATAGTATGCCGTCTGAGATGGGCTACAGCCCATGGTCAAAAATGATGAAAAACAACGATTTGAGAAAAGACGAAAATCACACCGAGACCATGGGCTATAGTCCATTGTCTCGAGTGATTTTCGTCTTTTTTTCAAATCCTCAAAAATGATGAAAAACAGCATGCTATAGTATGCCGTCTGAGATGGGCTACAGCCCATGGTCAAAAATGATGTAAATGAGGATTTGAGAAAAAGACGAAAATCACTCCGAGACCATGGGCTATAGTCCATTGTCTCAAGTGATTTTCGTATTTTTTTCAAATCCTCAAAAATGATGAAAAACAGCATGCTATAGTATGCCGTCTGAGATGGGCTACAGCCCATGGTCAAAAATGATGTAAATGAGGATTTGAGAAAAAGACGAAAATCACTCCGAGAGCATGGGCTATAGTCCATTGTCTCGAGTGATTTCCCTCTTTTTTTCAAATCCTCAAAAATGATGAAAAACAGCATGCTATAGTATGCCGTCTGAGATGGGCTACAGCCCATGGTCAAAAATTATGTAAATGAGGATTTGAGAAAAAGACGAAAATCACTCCGAGACCATGGGCTATAGTCCATTGTCTCGAGTGATTTCCGTCTTTTTTTCAAATCCTCAAAAATGATGAAAAACGGCATGCTATAGTATGCCGTCTGAGATGGGCTACAGCCCATGGTCAAAAATGATGTAAATGAGGATTTGAGAAAAAGACGAAAATCACTCCGAGACCATGGGCTATAGTCCATTGTCTCGAGTGATTTCCGTCTTTTTTTCAAATCCTCAAAAATGATGAAAAACAGCATGCTATAGTATGCCGTCTGAGATGGGCTACAGCCCATGGTCAAAAATGATGTAAATGAGGATTTGAGAAAAAGACGAAAATCACTCCGAGACCATGGGCTATAGTCCATTGTCTCGAGTGATTTCCGTCTTTTTTTCAAATCCTCAAAAATGATGAAAAACAGCATGCTATAATATGCCGTCTGAGATGGGCTACAGCCCATGGTCAAAAATGATGTAAATGAGGATTTGAGAAAAAGACGAAAATCACTCCGAGACCATGGGCTATATTCCATTGTCTCGAGTGATTTCCGTCTTTTTTTCAAATCCTCAAAAATGATGAAAAACGGCATGCTATAGTATGCCGTCTGAGATGGGCTACAGCCCATGGTCAAAAATGATGTAAATGAGGATTTGAGAAAAAGACGAAAATCACTCCGTGACCATGGGCTATAGTCCATTGTCTCGAGTGATTTTCGTCTTTTTTTCAAATCCTCAAAAATGATGAAAAACAGCATGCTATAGTATGCCGTCTGAGATGGGCTACAGCCCATGGTCAAAAATTATGTAAATGAGGATTTGAGAAAAAGACGAAAATCACTCCGAGACCATGGGCTATAGTCCATTGTCTCGAGTGATTTCCGTCTTTTTTTCAAATCCTCAAAAATGATGAAAAACGGCATGCTATAGTATGCCGTCTGAGATGGGCTACAGCCCATGGTCAAAAATGATGTAAATGAGGATTTGAGAAAAAGACGAAAATCACTCCGAGACCATGGGCTATAGTCCATTGTCTCGAGTGATTTCCGTCTTTTTTTTCAAATCCTCAAAAATGATGAAAAACAGCATGCTATAATATGCCGTCTGAGATGGGCTACAGCCCATGGTCAAAAATGATGTAAATGAGGATTTGAGAAAAAGACGAAAATTACTCCGAGACCATGGGCTATAGTCCATTGTCTCGAGTGATTTCCGTCTTTTTTTCAAATCCTCAAAAATGATGAAAAACAGCATGCTATAGTATGCCGTCTGAGATGGGCTACAGCCCATGGTCAAAAATGATGTAAATGAGGATTTGAGAAAAAGACGAAAATCACTCCGAGACCATGGGCTATAGTCCATTGTCTCGAGTGATTTCCGTCTTTTTTTCAAATCCTCAAAAATGATGAAAAACAGCATGTTATAATATGCCGTCTGAGATGGGCTACAGCCCATGGTCAAAAATGATGTAAATGAGGATTTGAGAAAAAGACGAAAATCACTCCGAGACCATGGGCTATAGTCCATTGTCTCGAGTGATTTCCGTCTTTTTTTCAAATCCTCAAAAATGATGAAAAACGGCATGCTATAGTATGCCGTCTGAGATGGGCTACAGCCCATGGTCAAAAATGATGTAAATGAGGATTTGAGAAAAAGACGAAAATCACTCCGAGACCATGGGCTATAGTCCATTGTCTCGAGTGATTTCCGTCTTTTTTTCAAATCCTCAAAAATGATGAAAAACGGCATGCTATAGTATGCCGTCTGAGATGGGCTACAGCCCATGGTCAAAAATGATGTAAATGAGGATTTGAGAAAAAGACGAAAATCACTCCGAGACCATGGGCTATAGTCCATTGTCTCGAGTGATTTCCGTCTTTTTTTCAAATCCTCAAAAATGATGAAAAACGGCATGCTATAGTATGCCGTCTGAGATGGGCTACAGCCCATGGTCAAAAATGCTGAAAAACAAGGATTTGAGAAAAAGACGAAAATCACTCCGAGACCATGGGCTATAGTCCATTGTCTCGAGTGATTTCCGTCTTTTTTTCAAATCCTCAAAAATGATGAAAAACGGCATGCTATAGTATGCCGTCTGAGATGGGCTACAGCCCATGGTCAAAAATGATGTAAATGAGGATTTGAGAAAAAGACGAAAATCACTCCGAGACCATGGGCTATAGTCCATTGTCTCGAGTGATTTTCGTCTTTTTTTCAAATCCTCAAAAATGATGAAAAACAGCATGCTATAGTATGCCGTCTGAGATGGGCTACAGCCCATGGTCAAAAATGATGTAAATGAGGATTTGAGAAAAAGACGAAAATCACTCCGAGACCATGGGCTATAGTCCATTGTCTCGAGTGATTTCCGTCTTTTTTTCAAATCCTCAAAAATGATGAAAAACGGCATGCTATAGTATGCCGTCTGAGATGGGCTACAGCCCATGGTCAAAAATGATGTAAATGAGGATTTGAGAAAAAGACGAAAATCACTCCGAGACCATGGGCTATAGTCCATTGTCTCGAGTGATTTCCGTCTTTTTTTCAAATCCTCAAAAATGATGAAAAACGGCATGCTATAGTATGCCGACTGAAATGGGCTACAGCCCATGGTCAAAAATGATGTAAATGAGGATTTGAGAAAAAGACGAAAATCACTCCGAGACCATGGGCTATAGTCCATTGTCTCGAGTGATTTTCGTCTTTTTTTCAAATCCTCAAAAATGATGAAAAACAGCATGCTATAGTATGCCGTCTGAGATGGGCTACAGCCCATGGTCAAAAATGATGTAAATGAGGATTTGAGAAAAAGACGAAAATCACTCCGAGACCATGGGCTATAGTCCATTGTCTCGAGTGATTTTCGTCTTTTTTTCAAATCCTCAAAAATGATGAAAAACAGAATGCTATAGTATGCCGTCTGAGATGGACTACAGTAGCCCATGGTCAAAAATGATGTAAATGAGGATTTGAGAAAAAGACGAAAATCACTCCGAGACCATGGGCTATAGTCCATTGTCTCGAGTGATTTCCGTCTTTTTTTCAAATCCTCAAAAATGATGAAAAACAGCATGCTATAATATGCCGTCTGAGATGGGCTACAGCCAATGGTCAAAAATGATGTAAATGAGGATTTGAGAAAAAGACGAAAATCACTCCGAGACCATGGGCTATAGTCCATTGTCTCGAGTGATTTCCGTCTTTTTTTCAAATCCTCAAAAATGATGAAAAACGGCATGCTATAGTATGCCGTCTGAGATGGGCTACAGCCCATGGTCAAAAATGATGTAAATGAGGATTTGAGAAAAAGACGAAAATCACTCCGAGACCATGGGCTATAGTCCATTGTCTCGAGTGATTTCCGTCTTTTTTCAAATCCTCAAAAATTATGAAAAACGGCATGCTATAGTATGCCGTCTGAGATGGGCTACAGCCCATGGTAAAAAATTATGTAAATGAGGATTTGAGAAAAAGACGAAAATCACTCCGAGACCATGGGCTATATAGTCCATTGTCTCGAGTGATTTCTGTCTTTTTTTCAAATCCTCAAAAATGATGAAAAACGGCATGCTATAGTATGCCGTCTGAAATGGGCTACAGCCCATGGTCAAAAATGATGTAAATGAGGATTTGAGAAAAAGACGAAAATCACTCCGAGACCATGGGCTATAGTCCATTGTCTCGAGTGATTTCCGTCTTTTTTTCAAATCCTCAAAAATGATGAAAAACAGCATGCTATAGTATGCCGTCTGAGATGGGCTACAGCCCATGGTCAAAAATGATGTAAATGAGGATTTGAGAAAAAGACGAAAATCACTCCGAGACCATGGGCTATAGTCCATTGTCTCGAGTGATTTCCGTCTTTTTTTCAAATCCTCAAAAATGATGAAAAACAGCATGCTATAATATGCCGTCTGAGATGGGCTACAGACCATGGTCAAAAATGATGTAAATGAGGATTTGAGAAAAAGACGAAAATCACTCCGAGACCATGGGCTATAGTCCATTGTCTCGAGTGATTTCCGTCTTTTTTTCAAATCCTCAAAAATGATGAAAAACGGCATGCTATAGTATGCCGTCTGAGATGGGCTACAGCCCATGGTCAAAAATGATGAAAAACAAGGATTTGAGAAAAAGACGAAAATCCCTCCGAGACCATGGGCTATAGTCCATTGTCTCGAGTGATTTCCGTCTTTTTTTCAAATCCTCAAAAATGATGAAAAACGGCATGCTATAGTATGCCGTCTGAGATGGGCTACAGCCCATGGTCAAAAATTATGTAAATGAGGATTTGAGAAAAAGACGAAAATCACTCCGAGACCATGGGCTATAGTCCATTGTCTCGAGTGATTTCCGTCTTTTTTTCAAATCCTCAAAAATGATGAAAAACGGCATGCTATAGTATGCCGTCTGAAATGGGCTACAGCCCATGGTCAAAAATGATGTAAATGAGGATTTGAGAAAAAGACGAAAATCACTCCGAGACCATGGGCTATAGTCCATTGTCTCGAGTGATTTCCGTCTTTTTTTCAAATCCTCAAAAATGATGAAAAACAGCATGCTATAATATGCCGTCTGAGATGGGCTACAGCCCATGGTCAAAAATGATGTAAATGAGGATTTGAGAAAAAGACGAAAATCACTCCGAGACCATGGGCTATATTCCATTGTCTCGAGTGATTTCCGTCTTTTTTTCAAATCCTCAAAAATGATGAAAAACGGCATGCTATAGTATGCCGTCTGAGATGGGCTACAGCCCATGGTCAAAAATGATGTAAATGAGGATTTGAGAAAAAGACGAAAATCACTCCGTGACCATGGGCTATAGTCCATTGTCTCGAGTGATTTTCGTCTTTTTTTCAAATCCTCAAAAATGATGAAAAACAGCATGCTATAGTATGCCGTCTGAGATGGGCTACAGCCCATGGTCAAAAATTATGTAAATGAGGATTTGAGAAAAAGACGAAAATCACTCCGAGACCATGGGCTATAGTCCATTGTCTCGAGTGATTTCCGTCTTTTTTTCAAATCCTCAAAAATGATGAAAAACGGCATGCTATAGTATGCCGTCTGAGATGGGCTACAGCCCATGGTCAAAAATGATGTAAATGAGGATTTGAGAAAAAGACGAAAATCACTCCGAGACCATGGGCTATAGTCCATTGTCTCGAGTGATTTCCGTCTTTTTTTTCAAATCCTCAAAAATGATGAAAAACAGCATGCTATAATATGCCGTCTGAGATGGGCTACAGCCCATGGTCAAAAATGATGTAAATGAGGATTTGAGAAAAAGACGAAAATTACTCCGAGACCATGGGCTATAGTCCATTGTCTCGAGTGATTTCCGTCTTTTTTTCAAATCCTCAAAAATGATGAAAAACAGCATGCTATAGTATGCCGTCTGAGATGGGCTACAGCCCATGGTCAAAAATGATGTAAATGAGGATTTGAGAAAAAGACGAAAATCACTCCGAGACCATGGGCTATAGTCCATTGTCTCGAGTGATTTCCGTCTTTTTTTCAAATCCTCAAAAATGATGAAAAACAGCATGCTATAATATGCCGTCTGAGATGGGCTACAGCCCATGGTCAAAAATGATGTAAATGAGGATTTGAGAAAAAGACGAAAATCACTCCGAGACCATGGGCTATAGTCCATTGTCTCGAGTGATTTCCGTCTTTTTTTCAAATCCTCAAAAATGATGAAAAACGGCATGCTATAGTATGCCGTCTGAGATGGGCTACAGCCCATGGTCAAAAATGATGTAAATGAGGATTTGAGAAAAAGACGAAAATCACTCCGAGACCATGGGCTATAGTCCATTGTCTCGAGTGATTTTCGTCTTTTTTTCAAATCCTCAAAAATGATGAAAAACAGCATGCTATAGTATGCCGTCTGAGATGGGCTACAGTCCATGGTCAAAAATGATGTAAATGAGGATTTGAGAAAAAGACGAAAATCACTCCGAGACCATGGGCTATAGTCCATTGTCTCGAGTGATTTCCGTCTTTTTTTCAAATCCTCAAAAATGATGAAAAACGGCATGCTATAGTATGCCGTCTGAGATGGGCTACAGCCCATGGTCAAAAATGATGTAAATGAGGATTTGAGAAAAAGACGAAAATCACTCCGAGACCATGGGCTATAGTCCATTGTCTCGAGTGATTTCCGTCTTTTTTTCAAATCCTCAAAAATGATGAAAAACGGCATGCTATAGTATGCCGTCTGAGATGGGCTACAGCCCATGGTCAAAAATGCTGAAAAACAAGGATTTGAGAAAAAGACGAAAATCACTCCGAGACCATGGGCTATAGTCCATTGTCTCGAGTGATTTCCGTCTTTTTTTCAAATCCTCAAAAATGATGAAAAACGGCATGCTATAGTATGCCGTCTGAGATGGGCTACAGCCCATGGTCAAAAATGATGTAAATGAGGATTTGAGAAAAAGACGAAAATCACTCCGAGACCATGGGCTATAGTCCATTGTCTCGAGTGATTTTCGTCTTTTTTTCAAATCCTCAAAAATGATGAAAAACAGCATGCTATAGTATGCCGTCTGAGATGGGCTACAGCCCATGGTCAAAAATGATGTAAATGAGGATTTGAGAAAAAGACGAAAATCACTCCGAGACCATGGGCTATAGTCCATTGTCTCGAGTGATTTCCGTCTTTTTTTCAAATCCTCAAAAATGATGAAAAACGGCATGCTATAGTATGCCGTCTGAGATGGGCTACAGCCCATGGTCAAAAATGATGTAAATGAGGATTTGAGAAAAAGACGAAAATCACTCCGAGACCATGGGCTATAGTCCATTGTCTCGAGTGATTTCCGTCTTTTTTTCAAATCCTCAAAAATGATGAAAAACGGCATGCTATAGTATGCCGACTGAAATGGGCTACAGCCCATGGTCAAAAATGATGTAAATGAGGATTTGAGAAAAAGACGAAAATCACTCCGAGACCATGGGCTATAGTCCATTGTCTCGAGTGATTTTCGTCTTTTTTTCAAATCCTCAAAAATGATGAAAAACAGCATGCTATAGTATGCCGTCTGAGATGGGCTACAGCCCATGGTCAAAAATGATGTAAATGAGGATTTGAGAAAAAGACGAAAATCACTCCGAGACCATGGGCTATAGTCCATTGTCTCGAGTGATTTTCGTCTTTTTTTCAAATCCTCAAAAATGATGAAAAACAGAATGCTATAGTATGCCGTCTGAGATGGACTACAGTAGCCCATGGTCAAAAATGATGTAAATGAGGATTTGAGAAAAAGACGAAAATCACTCCGAGACCATGGGCTATAGTCCATTGTCTCGAGTGATTTCCGTCTTTTTTTCAAATCCTCAAAAATGATGAAAAACAGCATGCTATAATATGCCGTCTGAGATGGGCTACAGCCAATGGTCAAAAATGATGTAAATGAGGATTTGAGAAAAAGACGAAAATCACTCCGAGACCATGGGCTATAGTCCATTGTCTCGAGTGATTTCCGTCTTTTTTTCAAATCCTCAAAAATGATGAAAAACGGCATGCTATAGTATGCCGTCTGAGATGGGCTACAGCCCATGGTCAAAAATGATGTAAATGAGGATTTGAGAAAAAGACGAAAATCACTCCGAGACCATGGGCTATAGTCCATTGTCTCGAGTGATTTCCGTCTTTTTTCAAATCCTCAAAAATTATGAAAAACGGCATGCTATAGTATGCCGTCTGAGATGGGCTACAGCCCATGGTAAAAAATTATGTAAATGAGGATTTGAGAAAAAGACGAAAATCACTCCGAGACCATGGGCTATATAGTCCATTGTCTCGAGTGATTTCTGTCTTTTTTTCAAATCCTCAAAAATGATGAAAAACGGCATGCTATAGTATGCCGTCTGAAATGGGCTACAGCCCATGGTCAAAAATGATGTAAATGAGGATTTGAGAAAAAGACGAAAATCACTCCGAGACCATGGGCTATAGTCCATTGTCTCGAGTGATTTCCGTCTTTTTTTCAAATCCTCAAAAATGATGAAAAACAGCATGCTATAGTATGCCGTCTGAGATGGGCTACAGCCCATGGTCAAAAATGATGTAAATGAGGATTTGAGAAAAAGACGAAAATCACTCCGAGACCATGGGCTATAGTCCATTGTCTCGAGTGATTTCCGTCTTTTTTTCAAATCCTCAAAAATGATGAAAAACGGCATGCTATAGTATGCCGTCTGAAATGGGCTACAGCCCATGGTCAAAAATGATGTAAATGAGGATTTGAGAAAAAGACGAAAATCACTCCGAGACCATGGGCTATAGTCCATTGTCTCGAGTGATTTCCGTCTTTTTTTCAAATCCTCAAAAATGATGAAAAACAGCATGCTATAGTATGCCGTCTGAGATGGGCTACAGCCCATGGTCAAAAATGATGTAAATGAGGATTTGAGAAAAAGACGAAAATCACTCCGAGACCATGGGCTATAGTCCATTGTCTCGAGTGATTTCCGTCTTTTTTTCAAATCCTCAAAAATGATGAAAAACAGCATGCTATAATATGCCGTCTGAGATGGGCTACAGCCCATGGTCAAAAATGATGTAAATGAGGATTTGAGAAAAAGACGAAAATCACTCCGAGACCATGGGCTATAGTCCATTGTCTCGAGTGATTTCCGTCTTTTTTTCAAATCCTCAAAAATGATGAAAAACGGCATGCTATAGTATGCCGTCTGAGATGGGCTACAGCCCATGGTCAAAAATGATGAAAAACAAGGATTTGAGAAAAAGACGAAAATCCCTCCGAGACCATGGGCTATAGTCCATTGTCTCGAGTGATTTCCGTCTTTTTTTCAAATCCTCAAAAATGATGAAAAACGGCATGCTATAGTATGCCGTCTGAGATGGGCTACAGCCCATGGTCAAAAATGATGTAAATGAGGATTTGAGAAAAAGACGAAAATCACTCCGAGACCATGGGCTATGGTCCATTGTCTCGAGTGATTTCCGTCTTTTTTTCAAATCCTCAAAAATGATGAAAAACAGCATGCTATAGTATGCCGTCTGAGATGGGCTACAGCCCATGGTCAAAAATGATGTAAATGAGGATTTGAGAAAAAGACGAAAATCACTCCGAGACCATGGGCTATAGTCCATTGTCTCGAGTGATTTTCGTCTTTTTTTCAAATCCTCAAAAATGATGAAAAACAGCATGCTATAGTATGCCGTCTGAGATGGGCTACAGCCCATGGTCAAAAATGATGTAAATGAGGATTTGAGAAAAAGACGAAAATCACTCCGAGAGCATGGGCTATAGTCCATTGTCTCGAGTGATTTCCCTCTTTTTTTCAAATCCTCAAAAATGATGAAAAACGGCATGCTATAGTATGCCGTCTGAGATGGGCTACAGCCCATGGTCAAAAATGATGAAAAACAACGATTTGAGAAAAGACGAAAATCACTCCGAGACCATGGGCTATAGTCCATTGTCTCGAGTGATTTTCGTCTTTTTTTCAAATCCTCAAAAATGATGAAAAACAACATGCTATAGTATGCCGTCTGAGATGGGCTACAGCCCATGGTCAAAAATGATGTAAATGAGGATTTGAGAAAAAGACGAAAATCACTCCGAGACCATGGGCTATAGTCCATTGTCTCGAGTGATTTTCGTCTTTTTTTCAAATCCTCAAAAATGATGAAAAACAGCATGCTATAGTATGCCGTCTGAGATGGGCTACAGCCCATGGTCAAAAATGATGAAAAACAAGGATTTGAGAAAAAGACGAAAATCACTCCGAGACCATGGGCTATTGTCCATTGTCTCGAGTGATTTTCGTCTTTTTTTCAAATCCTCAAAAATGATGAAAAACAGCATGCTATAGTATGCCGTCTGAGATGGGCTACAGCCCATGGTCAAAAATGATGTAAATGAGGATTTGAGAAAAAGACGAAAATCACTCCGAGACCATGGGCTATAGTCCATTGTCTCGAGTGATTTCCGTCTTTTTTTCAAATCCTCAAAAATGATGAAAAACGGCATGCTATAGTATGCCGTCTGAGATGGGCTACAGCCCATGGTCAAAAATTATGAAAAACAACGATTTGAGAAAAGACGAAAATCACTCCGAGACCATGGGCTATAGTCCATTGTCTCGAGTGATTTTTGTCTTTTTTTCAAATCCTCAAAAATTATGAAAAACGGCAAGCTATAGTATGCCGTCTGAGATGGGCTACATCCCATGGTCAAAAATGATGTAAATGAGGATTTGAGAAAAATACGAAAATCACTCCGAGACCATGGGCTATAGTCCATTGTCTCGAGTGATTTCCGTCTTTTTTTCAAATCCTCAAAAATGATGAAAAACGGCATGCTATAGTATGCCGTCTGAGATGGGCTACAGCCCATGGTCAAAAATGATGTAAATGAGGATTTGAGAAAAAGACGAAAATCACTCCGAGACCATGGGCTATAGTCCATTGTCTCGAGTGATTTCCGTCTTTTTTTCAAATCCTCAAAAATGATGAAAAACGGCATGCTATAGTATGCCGTCTGAGATGGGCTACAGCCCATGGTCAAAAATGATGTAAATGAGGATTTGAGAAAAAGACGAAAATCACTCCGAGACCATGGGCTATAGTCCATTGTCTTGAGTGATTTTCGTCTTTTTTTCAAATCCTCAAAAATGATGAAAAACAGCATGCTATAGTATGCCGTCTGAGATGGGCTACAGCCCATGGTCAAAAATGATGTAAATGAGGATTTGAGAAAAAGACGAAAATCACTCCGAGACCATGGGCTATAGTCCATTGTCTCGAGTGATTTCCGTCTTTTTTTCAAATCCTCAAAAATGATGAAAAACGGCATGCTATAGTATGCCGTCTGAGATGGGCTACAGCCCATGGTCAAAAATGATGAAAAACAACGATTTGAGAAAAGACGAAAATCACTCCGAGACCATGGGCTATAGTCCATTGTCTCGAGTGATTTTTGTCTTTTTTTCAAATCCTCAAAAATGATGAAAAACGGCAAGCTATAGTATGCCGTCTGAGATGGGCTACATCCCATGGTCAAAAATGATGTAAATGAGGATTTGAGAAAAATACGAAAATCACTCCGAGACCATGGGCTATAGTCCATTGTCTCGAGTGATTTCCGTCTTTTTTTCAAATCCTCAAAAATGATGAAAAACGGCATGCTATAGTATGCCGTCTGAGATGGGCTACAGCCCATGGTCAAAAATGATGTAAATGAGGATTTGAGAAAAAGACGAAAATCACTCCGAGACCATGGGCTATAGTCCATTGTCTCGAGTGATTTCCGTCTTTTTTTCAAATCCTCAAAAATGATGAAAAACGGCATGCTATAGTATGCCGTCTGAGATGGGCTACAGCCCATGGTCAAAAATGATGTAAATGAGGATTTGAGAAAAAGACGAAAATCACTCCGAGACCATGGGCTATAGTCCATTGTCTCGAGTGATTTTCGTCTTTTTTTCAAATCCTCAAAAATGATGAAAAACAGCATGCTATAGTATGCCGTCTGAGATGGGCTACAGCCCATGGTCAAAAATGATGTAAATGAGGATTTGAGAAAAAGACGAAAATCACTCCGAGACCATGGGCTATAGTCCATTGTCTCGAGTGATTTTCGTCTTTTTTTCAAATCCTCAAAAATGATGAAAAACAGCATGCTATAGTATGCCGTCTGAGATGGGCTACAGCCCATGGTCAAAAATGATGAAAAACAAGGATTTGAGAAAAAGACGAAAATCACTCCGAGACCATGGGCTATTGTCCATTGTCTCGAGTGATTTTCGTCTTTTTTTCAAATCCTCAAAAATGATGAAAAACAGCATGCTATAGTATGCCGTCTGAGATGGGCTACAGCCCATGGTCAAAAATGATGTAAATGAGGATTTGAGAAAAAGACGAAAATCACTCCGAGACCATGGGCTATAGTCCATTGTCTCGAGTGATTTCCGTCTTTTTTTCAAATCCTCAAAAATGATGAAAAACGGCATGCTATAGTATGCCGTCTGAGATGGGCTACAGCCCATGGTCAAAAATTATGAAAAACAACGATTTGAGAAAAGACGAAAATCACTCCGAGACCATGGGCTATAGTCCATTGTCTCGAGTGATTTTTGTCTTTTTTTCAAATCCTCAAAAATTATGAAAAACGGCAAGCTATAGTATGCCGTCTGAGATGGGCTACATCCCATGGTCAAAAATGATGTAAATGAGGATTTGAGAAAAATACGAAAATCACTCCGAGACCATGGGCTATAGTCCATTGTCTCGAGTGATTTCCGTCTTTTTTTCAAATCCTCAAAAATGATGAAAAACGGCATGCTATAGTATGCCGTCTGAGATGGGCTACAGCCCATGGTCAAAAATGATGTAAATGAGGATTTGAGAAAAAGACGAAAATCACTCCGAGACCATGGGCTATAGTCCATTGTCTCGAGTGATTTCCGTCTTTTTTTCAAATCCTCAAAAATGATGAAAAACGGCATGCTATAGTATGCCGTCTGAGATGGGCTACAGCCCATGGTCAAAAATGATGTAAAT
The DNA here is from genome assembly GCF_951216825.1 of Electrona antarctica. Lineage (NCBI taxonomy): Eukaryota > Metazoa > Chordata > Actinopteri > Myctophiformes > Myctophidae > Electrona > Electrona antarctica. The sequence continues at coordinate 98,408 of NW_027638218.1, forward strand.
GAGGATTTGAGAAAAAGACGAAAATCACTCCGAGACCATGGGCTATAGTCCATTGTCTTGAGTGATTTTCGTCTTTTTTTCAAATCCTCAAAAATGATGAAAAACAGCATGCTATAGTATGCCGTCTGAGATGGGCTACAGCCCATGGTCAAAAATGATGTAAATGAGGATTTGAGAAAAAGACGAAAATCACTCCGAGACCATGGGCTATAGTCCATTGTCTCGAGTGATTTCCGTCTTTTTTTCAAATCCTCAAAAATGATGAAAAACGGCATGCTATAGTATGCCGTCTGAGATGGGCTACAGCCCATGGTCAAAAATGATGAAAAACAACGATTTGAGAAAAGACGAAAATCACTCTGAGACCATGGGCTATAGTCCATTGTCTCGAGTGATTTTTGTCTTTTTTTCAAATCCTCAAAAATGATGAAAAACGGCAAGCTATAGTATGCCGTCTGAGATGGGCTACATCCCATGGTCAAAAATGATGTAAATGAGGATTTGAGAAAAATACGAAAATCACTCCGAGACCATGGGCTATAGTCCATTGTCTCGAGTGATTTCCGTCTTTTTTTCAAATCCTCAAAAATGATGAAAAACGGCATGCTATAGTATGCCGTCTGAGATGGGCTACAGCCCATGGTCAAAAATGATGTAAATGAGGATTTGAGAAAAAGACGAAAATCACTCCGAGACCATGGGCTATAGTCCATTGTCTCGAGTGATTTCCGTCTTTTTTTCAAATCCTCAAAAATGATGAAAAACGGCATGCTATAGTATGCCGTCTGAGATGGGCTACAGCCCATGGTCAAAAATGATGTAAATGAGGATTTGAGAAAAAGACGAAAATCACTCCGAGACCATGGGCTATAGTCCATTGTCTCGAGTGATTTTCGTCTTTTTTTCAAATCCTCAAAAATGATGAAAAACAGCATGCTATAGTATGCCGTCTGAGATGGGCTACAGCCCATGGTCAAAAATGATGTAAATGAGGATTTGAGAAAAAGACGAAAATCACTCCGAGACCATGGGCTATAGTCCATTGTCTCGAGTGATTTCCGTCTTTTTTTCAAATCCTCAAAAATGATGAAAAACGGCATGCTATAGTATGCCGTCTGAGATGGGCTACAGCCCATGGTCAAAAATGATGTAAATGAGGATTTGAGAAAAAGACGAAAATCACTCCGAGACCATGGGCTATAGTCCATTGTCTCGAGTGATTTTCGTCTTTTTTTCAAATCCTCAAAAATGATGAAAAACAGCATGCTATAGTATGCCGTCTGAGATGGGCTACAGCCCATGGTCAAAAATTATGTAAATGAGGATTTGAGAAAAAGACGAAAATCACTCCGAGAGCATGAGCTATAGTCCATTGTCTCGAGTGATTTCCCTCTTTTTTTCAAATCCTCAAAAATGATGAAAAACGGCATGCTATAGTATGCCGTCTGAGATGGGCTACAGCCCATGGTCAAAAATGATGAAAAACAACGATTTGAGAAAAGACGAAAATCACACCGAGACCATGGGCTATAGTCCATTGTCTCGAGTGATTTTCGTCTTTTTTTCAAATCCTCAAAAATGATGAAAAACAGCATGCTATAGTATGCCGTCTGAGATGGGCTACAGCCCATGGTCAAAAATGATGTAAATGAGGATTTGAGAAAAAGACGAAAATCACTCCGAGACCATGGGCTATAGTCCATTGTCTCGAGTGATTTTCGTCTTTTTTTCAAATCCTCAAAAATGATGAAAAACAGCATGCTATAGTATGCCGTCTGAGATGGGCTACAGCCCATGGTCAAAAATGATGTAAATGAGGATTTGAGAAAAAGACGAAAATCACTCCGAGACCATGGGCTATAGTCCATTGTCTCAAGTGATTTTCGTATTTTTTTCAAATCCTCAAAAATGATGAAAAACAGCATGCTATAGTATGCCGTCTGAGATGGGCTACAGCCCATGGTCAAAAATGATGTAAATGAGGATTTGAGAAAAAGACGAAAATCACTCCGAGAGCATGGGCTATAGTCCATTGTCTCGAGTGATTTCCCTCTTTTTTTCAAATCCTCAAAAATGATGAAAAACGGCATGCTATAGTATGCCGTCTGAGATGGGCTACAGCCCATGGTCAAAAATGATGAAAAACAACGATTTGAGAAAAGACGAAAATCACTCCGATACCATGGGCTATAGTCCATTGTCTCGAGTGATTTTCGTCTTTTTTTCAAATCCTCAAAAATGATGAAAAACAACATGCTATAGTATGCCGTCTGAGATGGGCTACAGCCCATGGTCAAAAATGATGTAAATGAGGATTTGAGAAAAAGACGAAAATCACTCCGAGACCATGGGCTATAGTCCATTGTCTCGAGTGATTTTCGTCTTTTTTTCAAATCCTCAAAAATGATGAAAAACAGCATGCTATAGTATGCCGTCTGAGATGGGCTACAGCCCATGGTCAAAAATGATGTAAATGAGGATTTGAGAAAAAGACGAAAATCACTCCGAGAGCATGGGCTATAGTCCATTGTCTCGAGTGATTTCCCTCTTTTTTTCAAATCCTCAAAAATGATGAAAAACGGCATGCTATAGTATGCCGTCTGAGATGGGCTACAGCCCATGGTCAAAAATGATGAAAAACAACGATTTGAGAAAAAACGAAAATCACTCCGAGACCATGGGCTATAGTCCATTGTCTCGAGTGATTTTCGTCTTTTTTTCAAATCCTCAAAAATGATGAAAAACAGCATGCTATAGTATGCCGTCTGAGATGGGCTACAGCCCATGGTCAAAAATGATGTAAATGAGGATTTGAGAAAAAGACGAAAATCACTCCGAGACCATGGGCTATAGTCCATTGTCTCAAGTGATTTTCGTATTTTTTTCAAATCCTCAAAAATGATGAAAAACAGCATGCTATAGTATGCCGTCTGAGATGGGCTACAGCCCATGGTCAAAAATGATGTAAATGAGGATTTGAGAAAAAGACGAAAATCACTCCGAGAGCATGGGCTATAGTCCATTGTCTCGAGTGATTTCCCTCTTTTTTTCAAATCCTCAAAAATGATGAAAAACGGCATGCTATAGTATGCCGTCTGAGATGGGCTACAGCCCATGGTCAAAAATGATGAAAAACAACGATTTGAGAAAAGACGAAAATCACTCCGAGACCATGGGCTATAGTCCATTGTCTCGAGTGATTTTCGTCTTTTTTTCAAATCCTCAAAAATCATGAAAAACAACATGCTATAGTATGCCGTCTGAGATGGGCTACAGCCCATGGTCAAAATGATGTAAATGAGGATTTGAGAAAAAGACGAAAATCACTCCGAGACCATGGGCTATAGTCCATTGTCTCGAGTGATTTTCGTCTTTTTTTCAAATCCTCAAAAATGATGAAAAACAGCATGCTATAGTATGCCGTCTGAGATGGGCTACAGCCCATGGTCAAAAATGATGTAAATGAGGATTTGAGAAAAAGACGAAAATCACTCCGAGACCATGGGCTATAGTCCATTGTCTCGAGTGATTTCCGTCTTTTTTTCAAATCCTCAAAAATGATGAAAAACGGCATGCTATAGTATGCCGTCTGAGATGGGCTACAGCCCATGGTCAAAAATGATGAAAAACAAGGATTTGAGAAAAAGACGAAGATCACTCCAAGACCATGGGCTATAGTCCATTGTCTCGAGTGATTTTCGTCTTTTTTTCAAATCCTCAAAAATGATGAAAAACAGCATGCTATAGTATGCCGTCTGAGATGGGCTACAGCCCATGGTCAAAAATGATGTAAATGAGGATTTGAGAAAAAGACGAAAATCACTCCGAGACCATGGGCTATAGTCCATTGTCTCGAGTGATTTTTGTCTTTTTTTCAAATCCTCAAAAATGATGAAAAACAGCATGCTGGCTACAGCCCATGGTCAAAAATGATGTAAATGAGGATTTGAGAAAAAGACGAAAATCACTCCGAGAACATGGGCTATAGTCCATTGTCTCGAGTGATTTTCGTCTTTTTTTCAAATCCTCAAAAATGATGAAAAACGGCATGCTATAGTATGCCGTCTGAGATGGGCTACAGCCCATGGTCAAAAATGATGTAAATGAGGATTTGAGAAAAAGGCGAAAATCACTCCGAGACCATGGGCTATAGTCCCCCACTCAAGTCTTTACTTTCAAGACCAATTTCAGGAGAACTAAACAAACAAAAGCAGTGTGAATTGTCTGGACCCAGTGGCTCAGTGTGTTAGGATGCTGCCACATTATCGGGAGATGGTGAGTTCAAACCCCACTCAAGTCTTTACTTTCAAGACCGATTTCAGAAGAAGAAAACCAACAAAAAAGCAGTGTGAATTGTCTGGAACCAGTGGCTCAGTGTGTTAGAACGCTGCCACATGATCGGGAGATGGTGAGTTCAAACCCCACTCAAGTATTTACTTTCAAGACCGATTTTAGAAGAAGAAAACCAACAAAAAAGCAGTGTGAATTGTCTGGGCTCAGTGTAATAGGACGCTGCCACATGATCGGGAGATGGTGAGTTCAAACCCCACTCAAGTTCAAACCAAAAAATAAAGGTCCAGGGTGCAATCCCACCCCAGTCTTGATGATGAAAGACGGCATGCTATAGTATGCCGTCTGAGATGGGCTACAGACCATGGTCAAAAATGATGAAAAACAAGGATTTGAGAAAAATATGAAAATCACTCCGAGACCATGGGCTATAGTCCTGGCTGCATGATCTGGAGATGGTGGGTTCAAACCCCACTCAAATCTTTACTTGCCAAAATCTGCAATTGACCCCCATTCTGAATTTCTCAAATTTAAAAGCACTATATTTCTAAAACTATGAAACATTTCAAAGATTCCTTTTCAGTCAAACATGTCCACCGTAAGATGAACCTAAATAGGTTTGAATGGGGTTTCTAGGTGTAAGTATGTAGGACTAGTAGCATGCCAAAGTTTGTGCTATTGTCATTAAGAATGAATTGGGCGTTTAAGTTAAATAACTCAGAAACTACAAAACATTTCAAAGTAAAAAGTTCCAGCATGTGTCTCCACAGTAAGCTGAATTATAAAAAGTGTGAATGGAGTTTCTAGGTGAAAGTGATTTTCC